>NC_048598.1:155636398-155808898 GCF_003668045.3 Cricetulus griseus | reverse complement strand
GGACCTTTTGAGACTCTAGATCCTCAGGAGGTCATTTTAGTGGTCCTGAACATTATAAAACAAATTGTTGGAAGCAGGCTTTTTAAATTGTTTCTTGGCAGGGTTCAAATAATCAAGAGCAATGAATTTAATTGGTTACAAAGAGTGATCCTTTGATCTGGAGCAGGGACCGGTTTTAGTCCATCTGTGGCTGGAGCTCTGAACTGGAGTTTCTACCCCAAGTTAGGATTTGCAGTTGGAAAAGGCTTCAGTAGGAAAAGCTGGAAGGTCTTTAAGTGGTTGGAACTGTTTTTAAAGGAGGCATTCCATGTGCACACTGATTGTCCCTGTAACCTCCCTACTTAGGTTTCCCTCTCCTCCATTTTCTTTCTCCTACACAATTTGATTCTCTTAGCAGGGGCATATTTCTAATTATGGAGTACTCGTCACTTTTACCTCTACCACTAGCTAATTACATGAACTCTTTCAAGTATAACCCTCTCGTCTCAATGTCCTCCTTCCCAAACTTAATATCTTGTCAAACACTACCAGGAAAAAGATAGATGGTCAGTAAATATTAGCTCATACTATTGGAAGTTATGATAGGCCCTCAGACCTTAGTAGGTTCCCTAGACTTTAGTACAAGTGATGCCATGATGGATGTACCATTCAGGCTCTGAAACCCAGCCAGTAGGTAGCAACACCTGCCAAAACAGCAACAAAGACCTAATCCATCAAAGTCTGTGGTTCTGGGAAAGTCCCTAAATGTACTAACTATGATTTTTGGCTTCCATAGTTCTACCTCTGGCAAATTTGTTCTTGCTAACTTGTCAGCCCAGGATGTGTGTGTGTATGTTTTGTTTTGATATTGTTTTTTGTTTGTTGGTTTGTTTTGTGTGTGTGTGTGTGTGTGTGTGTGTGTGTGTGTGTGTGTGTGTGTGTGTGTGTGTGTGCTTAAAAGCTCATTCTGTAAAAGGCATGGGTCTACCCTGGGTCCCAAACACCCAGGAGTCACTGGCTGGCTAATAAAGACTTTCTATTGGCTTGAACCTTGTCTAAGTGGCCATCTGTGGTAGATCACTCACAGGAAGTATAAATATCAGAGTTTCCAGGATATCACTGCAGAGATAAGACTTGACACTAATGCCTGTTTATGGATACTGTCATTGGACTTTGGGGTTTAAAGACGGTGAGACAAATTACCATTACTCACGATGGTTTAAAAAACAATTACAGGAAACCAGTAAAAGGACACTGGCCTGGCGGTGTGCAATTGGCCAAGGGGAATAGTCACAGAAACACATCTCTTCTAGCCTGTTTTCCATCACATGCTCCATACTGACCATGTTGAGGCCTGGCTTTCTCTGATAGTTTTCCTATGATTACTCCAATTAACTACAGGGTTTAAGAAAGTTACATTGCCTTTTAGTTCTGAAGGCTTGAAGTCTGAAGCCAGAACATGGAGGGCCTTAGTTCCTTTTCAGGGCTCCAAGAAGAGTATCCTCTAGGATTTTCTCCTCTGCTAATACATAGCTGCCTTTATGTTGTGACATCCAGGCTCTTATGGCAGAAAAGGTTCACAGGAGGCCATGGACTTGAAGAAATATAGGATCCATAGAAAGATGTGATGTGCTTTATTCACTCTGAGCTAATGCCATTAGGCATTACTGGCAGAAACCCAGGCACTTGCCAGCATACACAAGCCACACACACTTCTGGCCGTCTGTTTCCAACACATGTCCACATGCAATCCTCTATGTATTCCTGAATGTTCTTCTCACTGTGCCTTGTCATTTACCAAAATTCTTCCTTGTTCTATAAAAAAAAAAACAAACAGCATGCTCAATCAGAAACAATTCTAATAACCTAATTTTTGCTTAATTATTTCTATTCAGAATACTTCCAAATAAGACCAGATTCTGGAGTCTTCAGTATGAGGAGTTCCACACATTAATTTGAAGAAGTACAGTTCATGTGCTATTCTGTTTTGTGCCTATGCCAATATCCTCCAAAATTTAGCTCACTTAAGCATCACCACTAAATCCAAAATCTCAGTATTATCAAAACCAGGTGTGGACACTACTGGAGTGGAGATTCATCCTCCATGGAAAGCTCTCCAGCTGTAAGCCTGTGAGTGTAGAGTACAGAGCCTTTGGATCAGGGTCACTGAGCAGCATGTATTAAAAGAAGTGTAGGAGCGGCATCACTCAGAGAGAAATCATGCGTTCTAATTTCCAGGTTATATACTTGATGATAGTAATAATTATCTCAACTGCACACACACCACACACACAGAGAGAGACAGAAATTAAAGACAATGGAGATTTGGAAAAACACATTTTGAAAAGTCTGCCATAGGTTTCTAAGGGAAACAAAATCATCCCTCGGTGGAGATCTTCAAAGAGAAATAAGTCATTGAATCTGGAAAATGAAATTCTGAAGGGTTATTGGTGCAGGATTGTTGGGAGCCATACAGCTTGGCATGAACCTTTAGGCCAAACTTGGCAAACCACAGGGTTATAGATCTGTCTTTTCATTATAAATGGCTTCCAGAAGAATGAGCACCCAGAAGGAACAATAGGACCCAGACGTCAATCCTTTGTTCCAACCACAGGCCCACTTTCCTAAGCAACCCTCCCTTGTCCCACCACTCACCTAGGTAACCCTCCCTCACCCCACCACCCATGAACTTTTTACCCTGCCAATATCCTCCTTCTATAGTTTTCTAACATCCTGCTTTAACTAACACCTGGCTCTTGGCCTCTTCTCTCCCTCCCTTTACCTGATACTACTGACTATATAAGCTAACCTGGAAAAAATAAAATTTTCCACTTGATCAGAATCCTGTCTTGTGGTCATTCTCTTGCGTCTCTTGTCCCCATTCCCCTCCCTGGACTTCTTGCTCTAGGTTGCTGTCCTGCGGGTCAGGACAACTACACAGGGTATGTTGTTGCTTTAAGTAGAAGGAATGACAGCATAGTTGGGAAAAAACCAAAAATTCAAAATCCAACTCGGCAGTGCTGTCTGCACAACCAACTTTCTTACAAAAATCACCAAACTACCTAATGTACAGTCTTGCCCATATAATCACCTGAATGCATTTATGTAATCAAAAGCAAACTCTAGGGATGGAAACTGGAAAGTGGAGGCGAGATTCAAGAAAGATTTCATCACTGCGCAAACAATTTCAAATTAAGCACTAATCAGAAGGGAAAATTAGGTTTATTCACAGGGGCCACTCAAAATAACCCTCTTAATAAATGGGGAAATTGGCTGGAGCTAAAGTCCCGCAAGTCTAGACACAAATACATTTAACATCCAGCAAACTCAGTCAATATAAAATGTAGCAAATACAAGAAGTCAATGTTAAATAGATTTCCCAAATATGAGGAACAAGTTTCCAGGATCGTAAGAAAGTGGGTCAAGAAAAACAGAAATCTGTGATTTAGCAGAGCTGCAGGTCTAAAATGTACTTAATTTTACTGGTATATTGGCTTTGGGATGTCTCTTCACATCTCCCTTAGGCTAACAGGAACAAATTCTGACCTAAAACAAGGTGACCATTAGACTCAGAGGAGGAACTCTCTACTAAGAAAAAGAAACATATGCAAAACTGCTCCAAAAAGCCCATGGTCTAATCAGAGCTGTCTTAAGCACATGTATAGCAGAAGTCAGACATCCATGTGGAAACCTTGAGCTACCCCCATTCCCTCCCCTCCAGGACCTCACACAAGCCTGAGAAACAAACATCTCTAGTTGATTAAAAGTTTGGTTAAGAGTGGCTGCTTGGGCATTCAAAACTGGAGGCAAGGCTGTGACAAAGATTTCCCTCTCAAGTGTACTCTGACTCCTTCTTCCTCCTTCTATTTGTCCCTGCTACTTCTTTTCCATTCGTCCTTTCCTTCTTCCCTCTATGTTTCTCCTGACTCAAGATCCTTGTGCCAACATTGTTTATTTCTGCAGATAGCCATGGAGATTACCTCTGCCTTTGCTCATGCAATTTTCAAAAGACACCTACACACAGGCTACACGAATGAGCTCTTTTCGAACCACCCCCAGGTGTCCTGAATCTCTGGCTGAAGAATATTTAGTCTCCAGGCAACCAGACAGGAGCATTGTATCTTCAAAAGGACTAAGTTCTCTCTTGCTACTACCCTGAAAGCCCTCTTAAGTTGAGGAAAAGAATTAGGTAAAGGTTTAAGCCAAAGTTATGGCTGGATCAAGTATCTTTGCAGGTAGACTATGGAGCAGGAAAGGGGATAAGGGAGGTGTCTGTGAGTTAAAATTACTAAAATTTATAAAGGTATCAACAAAAATACAGAAAATGGCTGGGCAGTGGTGGTGCAGACTTTTAAACCCAACACTCAGGAGGCAGAGGCAAGCAGATCTCTGTGGTCTACAGATTGAGTTCCAGGACAGGCTCCAAATCTACACAGAGAAACCCTGTCTCAAAAAAAATTACAGAAAATATTAAAATATTGATTTGTATTTATACAAAGAGGATTTCAACTTTCAGTCATAAACAAATGAGTAATTGGTAATATTTGATATTAGAGATAGATAATTGGTTTAAAGTTGTACTGATCAATTTGATACTTATTAACTATACATGGCCATTCAAATAAATTTCCCCATATTTCCAGTTCTGAGGAGCCACTGGACAGTTCAAATATAGAACATTTCCAATTTTATTGCATTGGACATCATTGGAACCTTCCCCTGTTTTTTTTTTTTTCCAACTTCTTTTAAACTCTAACACAAGTTAGAGTCGTCTAGGAAGAGAAACTCCATCTAAGAAAAATGCTACCATAAGATTGCCTGTAGGAAATTTTAAGGAGATTTTCTTAATTAATAACTGATGTGGGAGTAACCAGATCACAGGGGATTGTGCCAATCCTCAGCATGGTCCCCTAGGTTCTATAAAAGAAAAGCAGGCTGAGCAATCGAGTAAGCAGTGGTTGTCTGTGGTCTGAGCTTTTAGTGTCCACCTCTAGGTTCCTTCTTTGGCTTCTCTTCATGATGGACTATAAGCTATCAGCTCAAACAAATCCTCCCCCACCCCAAGTTGCTGTTTGTTGTGGTGTTAATCATAGTAGTAGAATATGGGAGTGGGAGAGCAATAAAAATACTGGAAGAGACAGACAGAGGAAAGAGAGACAGGAAGAAAACCAGAAAAAGACAACAACGACAACCACAAAAAGAATAATTGAAAAAATATGAGTAAATTTGGCTCGATATTCTCAGAGCCACATTCTTCAGTATATATGAGGACAAGTTGTTAGAGTGTGTGTGTGTGTGTGTGTGTGTGTGTGTGTGTGTGTGTGTACATTTACTGTATTTTGCTTGTATATGTGTTTGTACACAATGTGTGTGTCTGGTGCTCAAGGAGGCCAGAGGAGGGCATTTGATATCCTGGGATTGGGTAATAGATAGCAGTGAGCTGCCTTGTGGTGTTAGGAACTGAACCCTTGTCCTCTGGAAGTGCAATCAATGTTCTTACCCACTGAGCTGTCTCTACAGTCTCTGCCGGTTTTTTTTTTTTTTTTGAACATGTTCATTTTTATGTCTGGCTTCCATTTACTGTTATGCCTTTTTTTTCCTTTTGCACCCTATGCAGCACTGAACCTCTGGTTTTGCTCTCCCTCCTGCTAACTCCTACTCTGGGTATCAGGAATTATGGTGACAGAGATGTTAGAACTGCACCATGCATGTTAGCAACAAAGGACATCGCTGAGAATTTAGGAGCTGTGTCTGCTAGGTAAGAACCCAAGGGGACCTCAAGGAAGGTAATCAGAGTGAGTGGGGAAGGCTGCATAATGCAAAGTGTTCCCTCCAGTAACTTGACTTCAACAAGAACAGAAGTGTTTCCCTGAAGGACATGAGTAATGTCAAATATAACTGCTCACTATGCTTCTCCAAGGCAGCAAATGGGCTTTTAAGCCACATATTCCTCAGGGCTTACTCATTGACTGAAAATAGAAACTGTAAATCTATCCTTTGTCTAAGTTTGCAATGAAAAGCAGACATTGCTGAATTGCTGTACAGCCCAACTTGGTACATATACTTATAATCCAATGATGTGGAGTATTGAAAAACAACAACAAAAGGTTAGTTACATCTCATCTAGAGGCTTTGAGAATGTTGGGTTTACTTAGGTGGGACCGTGAGGACTCATTGAAGACTCTGGAAAAATTTGCAGAAGATAATGTGAAATAGGATAGGTTTCATACAAAATCAACAAAACTAAAGACAAAAATTTCATTTGTAATCTCTTAGATTTGTAGAGTCTGACCAATAGCCATTTCCTTGCTACAGGTCAAAGGATACATGCCCAGTGAAGAAGAGACAACCTTGCAGATCATGCCTACATACTGTTAAAAATTTAACATCATGGTTCTTCTGCCCTCCATCTCTTCTTCCAAAATGTTTTTTGCATCAATCTCCCCTATCCCATAATTCTCAAATAGGAGACCTAAGAGACACCAATAACCAAAGAAGCCTCTTGATATGGACATGGTGCTTCTTATGATGACTTGTCAAATGACTTTTCTTAGTCGCCAATATTTTCAGAAAATCCTAAACAGAACAAGCATCACATAGAGAGATAGTTTAGAATTTGGTCTATATGCAGTGTTACTGTCTTGGTGTTGTTCCTTATGTGGGTGACCTTGAGGAAGTAATTTTATTTCTCTGAACTTCAGGTTCTCTATAAATTCAAGTTGTTGGAAGAATTATTTATCTAAAGTGTTAGAGTAGTCACAAAGACAGTTGGAAGGATAGGTATGTAGGTAGATGAATGTTATGTATGTAGGTAGAAAGATGGGTGCATATGTGGATGGATTGATGGATGCATGGATGAATGGATGGATACCTGGATGGATAACTCTATGGTTGGTTAGATATTGAGTAGAGTCAAAATCTTGCATTTATCCTTCTTCACTCATTTATCTCTTACATGAGAGGGATTAAGGGACATAGACAGATGAAGCATGATTTTAGGTAGTTCAAAGCTTAATAGGAAACCAATGTTTACAATATGCTACAATAGCTGTGATAAAATAAAACACTCAAATACTTTACCATTGTGGAGGAGCAATTAATTCATTCATTTTGAAGGCTTAAGGAAAGACTCATGAATTAACTTTTGCTAACCATGCATTTTTACTATGCAATTAGAGTCAACAGAATGAGATCAGGGGACAGATTAAAAAAGACAAGAGAGGCCCTACCCATGGCTGAACTTCTCCTTGTATAGTCCCCTCTTGGGACTTACTCCCCCCAACACACACACATAGCTTTCCAACTCAACAAGTATTTTGCTCTTTTGCCAGCAATATAAAGATGTAAAAGCTATTCTCGATCTCCTTTGTCATCAAAGCATCTTTCATTCCTCTATTGAACAAAATGTAGTCATTAATGCCACAAGGTAGCATTATACAGTTGTGTTTCCATGCCTGTGCACAAGTACCAACATAAGTATTAAATACAATTTGCATAGATGTTTTTGGTTTTAGTGTTTAAGGCAGTATCTCAATCTGTACCATAGGCTGATTTTGAGCTGGTAGTATGGCTTCAACCTATATGTACTCAGTGCTGTGTTTACGCATGTGGCTTAATTCATGCATTTAAATATGATAGTATTAGTTAAATATGCATACTTATGTATTGAACATCTACATAGGTGGCTGTTTTATTAGGTTCTGGTGATAAAAATAATTAAAAGGCACTTGCATGTGGTTTATAATGTTGTGAAAGATACCACATGGCATAAATAGCTTAGACTTCTATCCAAAGGACATGGGGAAGTTATCTCTGTAATATTTTCTTTAGCTCAATCCATTGTCAAGAAACTTGAGGAATATATTATGACATCATTCCCAGTATTCCCAAGTATTAGCCTCTTACAATCACGAAGCAAAGTGAAATGTAAATAGAAGGACCTGTGTCAGATACACAACTTCAGATTATCAATTTTGACTTTATTTTTCAGTAAAAGGCAATTATTTCTGGGCTTAGTACGGCATCATACAACCTTTTCTCCCCAATGTATCTATGGATACAAGGGGAAATTTTCTTGTCAGAGATCATTAACATGAGAGAAGAGTCCTTGTTTGAGAAATAGGAAATACACTCTAACTCAGGCATGGATGGTGCCTTTGGTCAGCTCATGCCTGCCATGGTTGCATAAGCTCAGGGTGCCAGGAGTAATGCTTCCCTTGTGTGAAGAATTAGAATTGGTGGTGCCTACAGAGAGGGTCATTGAGTGTATGCCCCTAAAAGGGATTAGTGTAATACTCTGGGCATATGAGCAGTTATCTGATTTCTAGTTTTTCCATATGATCTCTTGTCTCACCTATACTCCCACATTGTGATATGATCTACCATAGGGTACTTGCCAGTTCCTGTACAGTATGTCTAAATCTACAAAGCTGTGAGCTAAGTAAATCTCTTTTCTGTGTAAGTTATGCAGCCTCGGGTATTTCATTTCCTTATGGCAACAACAACAAAAATGGACACACTAATGTAATACCTTTTTGCATATCTAAAAACAAATTTTTGAAGCAATAAAATGATTATCACTTTTGATATTATTTTTAGAGTGTAAGGCAATCATTCCTGGGTCTGGCACTCCACAACACAGCCTTTGCTTCTGTACTGTCCTGTTTCCAGAGGTACCATTCATTTTTGTGACTCCATAATTAAAACTGTATAACACTTCGTTAAGTCATTTCGGACTTCTAAATTTTGACTAACTAAAAGCATTTCATTTTCTAATTTAAAAAAATAATTCTGGTAAGGAAATCACAAAAAAGCAAAGCACTTCTCCCATCAAGCCTTGTCAATATGTGAACAACATGAGTTTTAGTTGAATGCACTACGCAATCATGTTTATGTGACTGATGCATTACTGGCATAATTATAACACTCCATTGTGAATGTCAATACTGGACATCTCAACTCCCATTTACATATGTTTTCCTATGCTGGGGAGGCTAGATAAGTAGACAGAGTTGTTTATGCTTAATGTAGTATGAGGTTTTCTGCAGGAATTTGTCCTTCCAGAAATATTAAATTCAATCTGCAGGAGGTCTTTAATCTTTCTTTTACTATATACAATGCAGAGTTCCGGTAACCAGCATGCTTCGAATGATTGTTTTGGGATCTTTGCCCTGTATTTTCTCTCACCTCAAATCACCCATTAAAAATAGTTTTGACTCAATTAATACTCAATGGTTCTTTATGAATCAAGTGATAGGAATAAAACGTTAGCTTTGGCTTATGTTATTTTCTGTTAGCCACAAAAATTACCATTCATTTTTGTTCTTCAACTTTGTTCATGTCTAGGCAAGTCATCTCCAGAGAGAGAACTGCCTGAGTATATTCTTCAGGAAAACATTAGTACATCCCTGGTATGACACCAGCCCTTCTGGTGCTTTTGTAATCTCTGGTTCTTCTTATAGTATACTGTAATAGATGATGAACTCATTATTAGCCAAAGCACTCATCTTCCCACCAACACTTATCGGAATGTGTCAACCTATGGTCATTTGGTCGATTTTAGACTAGGTTTTCTATGGTAGCAATCATTAAAAAGAACTATAATTGCTATGAATATCTGAATACCCAGGGTTCTCTAAAGCTGGAATTACTTGCTTTTCAAATACAATTTACTGAAAGATAAGTGACATTTTTTCTCATCTTGACCAAATTTTAGGTAGACTTCTTCCTGCCTCTAAGTCTCTGACCTCCTTTTCCTTCTAGTAGTTACTTTAAACTCTTTGAAACTGTCAGTACTTTCCCATTTCTTTAAGATGCAAATATTTTTAAAGATTTCTTGCCAGCTTTATCACCCAGGAGTGTCTTTCTCAAGTTCCTAGGAGACAGTTTTTGAAATATAAACCTCCAGAAAGACAGACTTTATCAACCTCTTTCCATAGGATGTTAGTGACCTAACTTTGATTGGTGCCTTTCTCTACATTGTCAAGTTATCACCAGCCCTGAAGACAAAATAAAGCTTAATTATTTCTTGGCTAAGGAAAAGTAGCTAACAGAGCTGACAGATGATATATCCTGACCCTAGCATTCCAACCTCTCCAGCTGTTGTCTTAGCAGAATTGATTGAGGTCTGTCTCATGTGTGGCAAGTTATGAATAATTTTGTTTAACATTAGACAGACAGTTTTCAATTCATTGGAACTTTAATCTTTAAAATGTTATTGTTAGGCCATGTTATCATCTAGGAAACTGAGATTTACTGCGCCAACTAACTTTCCCAGGGTCCTGTGATTCATAAATTCCAATCCAAGTCAGGGTAATTCTGTAGTTATTTGCAATTTTACCTTATCTACTCGAGCATGGATCTCTATTCCTGGTGATACATTGGGCATTAAACTGTGTCTTTCTGGTACTGAAATAATGTCTCACATGAATAAAGGAAGCTGCCAAATGGTACCTACATTATCATAATGTTTGTTGTAGAGATTCCTTCATGCTCTTAGAAATGAATAGTCTCTTAACCAAACATTTGGTCCTATACTCTATTAGCCCTTATATTTCCCTAAAAATTCCTGACCATCATTTTATAATCATACATTTGCTAAACAGAATCAGAACATCAAATTTCCAGTCTTGATCTTCCCTACCAAGTGTCTTCCTACCACCCTATAATTGTTGTCCAGTGTATCCATCTATTTGGACCAAGTCAATTAACTCTGACTTGTCTGAACCTCACCTTCCATGTCAAACCTGGCCTTAACCAATTCTGATGTTTTGTCCTCAAATATGTTTAAAAAACAGCTGCTAATCTCCATCTGTGCTGATATGATTTTAGTCTGAGCTGCTAATAATTCTCACTGGGACTATTGCAGTAGTCCCATCAGGACTCATAGATTCCACCCTCCCACCTCTATAGTCTTAACACATCAACCAAGACAGCTGGTGTTTTGAGATGGATCAGGTAGGTTTACTCTCATTGTCTTCTTGCCCTGATTGTGGTATAAGCTGAAGGTTTTACAATAGCTTCAATGCCATACTTAATCTAATTCTGTGTTAATGTCCAACTGATCATATTTTCTTCTGCTCTTTTGATCATTCTGCTTTGGCTATTCAGACCTCTTTATGTTTTCTAAAACAGACTAATACTTTCTCATTTTATAAAATTTACGTAATTTCCTATGCCTCTTCCCAACTTCCTCTCCTTGGCAGATTCCCTTCTCTCTTTCTCACTTTAATGGTCGTGTTCTACACTGAGAACATCTTTCTGACACTCCATCTGCCTATATTCAGTGAATTTCAGATTCCTTTTTATGGCCTAGAATCTCCCTCTTAGCACTTTAATGGTCACCTTCTAACATTACATAACTTTTTGTATGTTGGGTACACAGTGCTAGGGCCTTATCCATGCTAGGTAAGTAGGCTACCACTGAACTACATTTCCAGACACAACATGCAATTCTTAAGTCAAATTTACATGCATAATGTGGTTCCCTTTGTTAACATGTAAGATCCACATAGTTAGGGATTCTGAACTGATTTGTTTATAATCCCAAAAATTTTGAACACTGCCACATTCATAGAAGGTGTATTGCATTGAACTGTGTCCTTTTCTTAGATGCAGGTGTCAACTAACTTCAGTATCACAGGATGTGAGTGCATTTGGGCAGAGAATCTTTAAAGAAGTGATCATGGTTAAAATCATTTTGTTATGGTGAGCTCTAATCCAAACTGCCTGATGTCTTTCTTAGAAAATTAAAAATCAGAGACCCTTGGGAATGTTTGCTCAGAACTGCAACCACTTGAAGAGAAACAAAGATGACAGACAACTTCAAGCCAAAGAGAGACATAGCAGACAACAAGACCTATCCAAATTTTTACTCCTAGCCTCCAGAACTGTGAGATAAAAATTAATTAATTACTATTGTTTAAGCTCTCCAATCTATGGTGTCTTGTTATGACAGTTCTAGCAAACTGAGACAGCACATTCAATGAATAAAAATAAATTAATATTTTCTGAATCACAGATTATTCAACCAGCACAATTCTGTGTATTTAAAAGTGTGATAAATTACCAAGAAGCTCAAGAGAAAAATATTCAAATAAATGATTTCAGAATATGGAATGTTCTACCCACCCACTATTATATTTGAAATTATTTTCTTGTCTTTATATAGATAAACACTACATCATCAGCTCTAATGATCACTTTTGAAGAACCAAAAATATCTGAATTATGCCACCTCCGTAGACACCTCCCAATGGTGTGAATTCTCTGTGATATAAAGACTTTTTTTGTAATTTACTTTGAACTAAAGAAAAACAGTATATCAGATGATGATCTGATATCATGTATTCTGAAATTGACTAACGAATATTACCCTCCAGAAGCACACTTAGATCTGGTAAACTTTGTTTTAGCAACTTTTATCCAGTTTTGACTTGATTGTTCTCCTGAGGACAGAAGACTACAAAGCTTTCTTCACAAGTGTTAATATTCCAGATGCCTAAAATCCCACAGCAGATTCATAGCACACTATGGCTGGCATGGAGATTGTTGTATTTATGGTATGGAATATACTTATTTCCACTTATCTTGCACAATCTGTATACCAAAATACAGGAGACATATCACTGGCCCTTTCTTGGGCCTTATTCCCAAGCAGAGTTAGTCTTGAATAACCTTGAATTAGCTTATCTGTATTTCCCCTAGAGAGGAAGCATTCATTTGCATACTCACAAATATGAGCTCACACTTGTCCATCACCATGTCCAGCTCTATGTAAATCTGAACAGAGCTTGCCTATATGATTAAGCCATAGTTCTTGCCAGCACTAATGTGCTACCCAGTGTGCTCATTGGTGAGGTATGAACTCATCAGCCTCTTATCTAGCTCTCTCATTCACATAAATAAATAAGCAAACTGCTAAAGATAAATAGAGCTGTATCTTTTTCAAGGTGCTTTCTGCATTTGCTGAGGAAGAATCCTGGCAACATCAGCCCTATTGGAGCTTTTGTTTTCTAATGTTAAAAATGGCAGGGCATTGTGTCTGACATGAGGCAGCACTGGACCTGCAGACACTGAGCCCAATGGATCCAATATGAAGTCAGTGATGGTGAGCTCCTGAGTCTTAGCTGGGCACCAGGCCTACAAGAATATAAGCATGGAGATTTTTAATGAATGCCAGTAATTACCAAATTTAAATGTAGCGAGAAAAGAAAGGTGAATTAAGCTATCTGTTCTCTGAAAGAAGCTAAGACCTGCAGCTGGTCTATGAGTGGCATGGGATAATCAATAATCAAAGATGGAAATGCTTTGAATGCAAAATTTTATATTAAAAAAGAAAAGAGAGGATGGATAAAAGAAAGTTAGCAGGAAAACAGATTAATTCTATTTTCAAATGATTCATAAGTGCAGCGTTACCTCTGAGGATGGACTACCATGCCAACAAGAAAAAAGGAGGAATAAAAAAAATGACAATAACAACAAAACATCAAAGATTCTTTTGATTGAATTTTCCAAACATACAGCTTTTCTATAGTGTTCTCTTTGAAGTATCCATGGTGAAGTGGGCCTGAGAAGGTACCTGAAATCTTGTCCATCCTTTTTAGTTATTCTGTGTTTTATTTCTGTTGCACTCGGCTGCACTGTTATCCCTCCAGGTTAATACCTCACTGTCAAGGATAGTGCCTCATAGGGAAGTTCAGCCATTTCTTTCAGAAGCTCTTTCAGATCCTACCACTCGCTGTCAAAAATTCTGGCATTTTCTATTGGTTTTTCATTCCCTTTTATGTATCATCTTTTATTGTTTTTTCTTCTTTATATGTTTTCTCTCTCTCCTCCTGCTGTTTTTATTATCTTTAGTCCCACAGGTTCTCAGTTGCAGTCTTCTTTGTCTTCTCTATTTGACTGGCAGCTTCTTTGACTCCCTTTCAGTATCTCTACGATTCTGTTTTAGCATTTGCTTTTTCCTGTAATCAATGTCAGTTTTTGTTTAAAGCTACATTGCTCTTTGGTTTGTTCTGTGGGCTATTTGCCTTGTTTTGGCTGGAAGGTTGAACTATCTTTTGCTTTACCACCGACCTAAAGTGTACCCATCCATCTACTTGCAAATGATTTCATGTACTTAGGATGTCAGCAGACAGAAAGAAACTAAGTTAACAGTACTTATCTTAAAAGTCCAAATGAGATTGCTATTATTCTCTACAGATTGTCTACCCTTGCTGGTAATATCTGACAAGGAAGAAGTTGGGTTTAAATAAACCTTACTGTCATTAAAGTCAACTTTCAAGAATTCATAGGGAAAATAGGTAGGCCCTTTTCCCCTAAAGTTCTACAAAAGAAAATATGTATGCATATAAATATATTTGTCACTTCCATAAACTAGTGAATTTCTACTCATATGTCTGTATTTAATTGGTATGACTGAGATTTATGCACAAATATGTAGGCAGCATAAAAAACTGACTTTATTTTCAAAGCTATAAAAGAGAACTATTCTGTTCTTTCAACACTAAAATTGTTGAGATGAGATATGTTATTAATTTAGTCCATTCTCAGTTAAGTCTTTAGTTAAGTGATTTGATTTTTATATTTTTTTACAGTTAGTATTCACTTAAATTAAACTATAATTACTTACTTGTCATTGAGCATAGCTCTTACTCTTAGCTTTTAAAATCCTCCCTCTGGTCCTAAGATACTCAAGAGACCTTTCTCACTAAGAGTCCCCAAAATTAAGAGCAAGCAGAGAATGGTAGGCTGTCCATGTGGCTACCTTGGTGGTGTGAAGGGATCTTATTCTTGGTCCACTGTATGTTCTTCACTTCATTTGGTTTCTCATGGTAGGTCCTGCTCCATTTTTTTCCTTTTCTTTTTTGGTAGATGTCTGATAACCCAAGAAAATATCTTAGAAGCCAGAAGTATGATTTCTCCATCCATTTCATCCCTACAAATTCTGAGAGCCAAGAGTCAACTGAGACAGACATGTTCCCTTCTTCACTCTTTGAGCAAAGACCTGTTGTACAGGATAACTCAAGGAAGCCTCTAGGTTTTGGGCAAGAAACCTTAGACTCTATGTTTTAGTATCAAAAAGCCTCAAGACACTGCATAAGGAGCCAATATGAAATCAAAATGCAGGACTCAACTATTGAAAACTCATTCAGAATTTTATGACAACTCCCACAAAGTGTTAAGCAACAATTAGGAAAGCAGGGCCCTGAATCTGTCACACAAGGATCAGTCAACACTTGTGAATTCGGAGTCCCACACAGCTGCACAGGTTATATGCCTGTATTATGTAGGTGATCCTCCAAGCCCTGGCTTTAAGACTAGCCCTCACAATCATTTGCTTGTGCTGTAGCTCTCCAGCAATAAGCTGGCTTACTTTCCCCTGAAATTGTAGCTCATCTCAGAATATCAAACAAGGAACTAAACTTCCTTTAATCTTGGATGGGAAGAATTAATAAAATGTGTTTCTAAAAAAAATTATAGTCTTTGTGTTGCATTGAGTTCCTGCTATTTTTTAAATTTATTATCAGACAAGTGGTTCCTTTGTACCGTCCATGTCTACCATGAGATTTAGGAGTTCGAAAGAAGTGCCCCTCTCAATAGCCGTGTTCAGGACATAGACCAAAGAGAAAAAAGGAAAGAAGGGAGTGTAGTAACATCTTGCTTTGCTTTTGGGGCCCACAAAGATGACTCTGCTTCATCTTGACTTAAGGTCAGATATTTTAAACCTATCCTTAGTCTTTCAAGGTTAAAGTCATAAGATCTAATGGTCTAAGACATAGCTATTATAGGATATTTGATCTTGGTTGTGGAAGTCTTATCAAGTCCAGATAAGAAGTTGAGTGTAAGGTGTGGCTACCTAATGTTTGGAGAATTAAGGAAGAAAGTCTGTTTGTTCCTTGTACATGATAAAGAAGTCTTTTGCCATGTTCCCCTTTTGGTTGAGATACTTAAGAATGTTGAAAGAATAAACTTGAGGCTTCCAGTACTACTGGATTGCCCTCCTGACTCTATCCTATCTCTCATTCTTTTTTCATAACATCTTTTCCTGCCACTTCTCAATCCACACTCCCCCTCTGGTACAAACTGGGCAAGTTGGCTAGAACTGACTGAAGCCCCACAAAGATGAGTTACAACAGATTGGTGCCACAAAATGGTGCCACAAAAAGATGGCTTCAACACTTTGTCATATGAACTTGTGGTGGTGGCCACAACCTTTGGGCATGGTTTCAGGTTCAGACATGACCCCTTATAAGGTAGAGGAGGGGCTGGCTCCTGTGCTCTCTTAGGTTGTGGTGAGAGCATCAGAAGGCCAGGGAGATGCCACACAGCTGCAGAGGAAACAAGAGGGACCAGGCTGGAAAGAAACTCCATCTACAAATGGCACCCCCAATGTGAGGCAAGAATTTCCATGAGAAATGGAACTGCAGTGGGCTTCTTCCTCTCACAGTTGTAAGACCCCCGGAAGCTCAGACCGCCAGGTCTCAGCCCAGGACCTGGGCCACCCCAATCACCATGTAGAGGCAGAAACTTGATGCAAACTGCACAAGGCTTTATTATAGTTGTTTAAGGAGCTAACCCCATGTTAGCTCAGGTCTTTCATCCACCCGCCATGGTGGATGGCTAAAAAAGACAGCTCCAAGCGGCTGCATAGAGGTCTTATAGAGTAGCATAAGGGGAGTGTCTAGGGGTACACTCAGGCTCAGGATTGGTGTGCCTCCAGGCTTGGAGGGTTTGCCCTATGTTGATTGGTCAACTGGTTGTTATGGCCCATAGGCCCTCCTAGGGTGGTTGCTATGTTCTGCATGTCATTGCTGTGAACTTGTCTGTAAAGCATACCGAGAGCCATAAAGCATAGCACTACCACCTAACTTCTGATTGGTCCCTTGCCACAAGGCAGGCATCTGACTTCCTAGTGACCAAAGCAAAGTCAGGGCAAGCACATGTTCGGCTGTCATGGCTGCCAAAAGGGGCAGGCATCTGACGTTAGTGACTAAGACAAGGTCAGACAAGCATATGTTCGGCTGTTATGGCTGCTGAAATGGTTATGGCTGGTCCCTTCAACAGTTTTATGCAGACCATCCATGGTGCAGAGACACTGTGGCAGCCAAGCTTGAACACAGCATGGTGTCTCCCTGGTGACTTTCTCTGAGTCCTCTTCCCAGAATTCTTGTCTGGTAGCCCTGCCAGTCAGATGTTTGTTATGATCTTCTCCTGTGTAGACTTGGGAAAATAGGAGATACCATTTCTCTACTCCTTGCTTGGAATATAGTGGCTTCTAGGATTAGGGGAAATGCAAAGGAGAGAGGAGCTAAAAATAGGTCTAATCCAATTTAATTCGGCCATGCAAAAGTGCAGCTTTTGCCTCAAAGGGATTTTGTTTTTGTTTTCTGGCCAAATATGAGTGACCATGAGCAGGGAACACAGATTAGGTCATTCCAAATTCCATGTCCCAACATGATAACCATTTGATGTAGTTTTTGAAGTAAGAGTAAGGAAAGTAAAAATTTAAGACACTTACAAAATAATTGGTGGAGCCATTAAGCAGACATGTTAAAGCATAATGGGAAAGTCTTTATTACAAGCCTTAGATGTTTGCTTATGACATTGTTAGCTTTCTGGTTGGTGCAAACCAGGTATCTGCACATTCCAAAGGATTCCTCTACTGATCACTATGATTTACATAGAGAAAGGGGCACTTAGAAGGCTTAAAAAGGTCCAAGATTATTAGTCTCTGTATTTGCAGCATTCAAAATTCTCCTCAGCCATCCCAGTTCTAATGAGTCCAGCCTTGCAGAAGCTTCAGTGGAAGATGATGTTCTCTCCAGGAACTTTCATACATAGTATACATGTATCAAACATGATTCCTAGCTGAATAAAATTATAGGTGGATCTAAAAGAGCCATCGATGTGTCCATTATAATGATTGGATTGAAACATTTGTAAAGCAATCCTGTGGTAGAGGTTACAAGGTGACCAGGGCAAGAGATACAGAAAGGGACTAGAGAGATCACTTAGCAGCTAATAGCCCTCTCTGTTCTTCCAGAGGACCTGAATTAAATTCTCAGCACCTATGTCTGTTGAAACAGAGCTCCCTATAACTCCCATTGAAAGGGATCTGATCATGACACACATTCACCCAGATTTACACATATACAGATAAATGTCCTTTTGAAAAAAAAATGCAAAGGAGTATGAGTGGCCATAACAGCATAGGAAAGTTTTCAGCAGCATGAGGACCCTAACCAAGACAAGAACAAGAGTTATTCATCCTCAGACATGGCAGGGAGATGGCAGAAGTAGTGTAGCATATATTATTAAGGCTTCTATCTCAAAGTTGCATGAACCAATGCTCCACCTCAGGATGAACACCAGATCAAGGACCTGACCTTTCCTAATTCTGGAACATTTTATAGGCTTCTTTCATGAATTAAGAGGGAAAGGGAGGACTACATCTCAGATACTTGTAGAGGATATATTTTTCCTGTTACCCAAAAGCAGCAGGTTAAAGTAGCCCTGGAAGTTAAATTTAAATGAGATAAATATTGAAATGAGTAGAAAAAATATTTAAATGAACATGGAAGTAAATGCTTCCTCAGTGCCGGTGTTTTTGAGTAAAGAACTCAGCAATATGTGGCACAAAGATGTGAGTGTTGTACCAGCAACAACTGCCCATTACAAATAATTACAGAATCTCTCACTGGGATGAAAACTCAGTAGGTAATCAAGGTCCATGATTTGGCTATGGACCCACATCTCAGGAAGGTAGTTTACCTTAAGGCATTGGCCTAGTTAGTTTTATTTGCTCGTTTGATTTGTCAATTTGCCAAAATTTAGGGTCATCTGTGAGGAGAGAATGAATTGAGAAAAGGGTTCTACAAGACTGGTGTATAGGCAAGTCTGTGGGTCATTTTCTTATTTAATGATAAATGGAGAATGCCTGTGTTTGGTAACTCCCTTGGGCTGTTGGTTCTGGGTGGAATAAGAAAGCATGCTGAGCAGACTATGGGGAGCAAGCCTTAAACAGCATTCCTCTACAGTCAGTGCAAACTTCTACAGTCTCTGCCCTGGAAGTTAAATTTGTCTTGACTCCTGCCCTGACTTCCTTTCCCAATGGACTGTAAACTTGTAAACTAAAATAAACTCTTTCTTCCTCCAGGTGCTTTTGGTCACTGTTTTTTGTTTGTTTGTTTTTGTTTTGTTTTGTTTTTGTTTGGTTGTTTATCACAGTAAGAGTAAGCAAGCTAGAACAGCCATAGGTAAGTAAATAAATGAGATACTGCCTATTTCCTTCCCATAATTTCCACCATCTAGCAGTCACTAATAGCCAAGCTACCATGAGGTTGGGCTGGGATAACACACTTTCTGAATGGTGTGACTTTTCCTTGTTTGTTTGTTTGTTTGCTTGTTTTCCCCCTGTATCTTTCATTCTAATGTGGGCAGGAACATAGTTATGCTTTTTCTGGTACTTTTGTCTTCCTTACTCTCTCTAGGTCCTTCCTCCCTGCCATGCTGCCATGTGGCAGACAATCACTCCCATGACTCAGGAAGTATAGCTTTTTCCTCCTTCCTTTGTTATTCTTCCTGGGTATTCATCCAACATGCTGAGAGTTACAGCTTTATCTTGCCCATCCTCTTTTTATTTGTTTGTTTTAAACATTTACAAATTGTCTTTAAGGTTCCATTTAAATCTATTCCTAAATTATTTTATTAAAGAGATAATTTCATCAGAATATTTGTGAAAAGGATATTATAAGGGAGAAGAGCAAAGTCTAAGAGCCCTAAGATTTCAGACTAAAAGATGTTGAATGTAAAATTAGATAAATCAGACTAGGATCAGACTATGTAAGACCTCATAGACCATATGAGAACATTGGATTTAATTCAAGTCAGAATGGAGAAAAGGGAGTATTCAATCCATGTGGTGATACACTTTGACCTTAGACACTAGAGAATAAGCAAGAGAAGAAGCTGAGGAATTGTTTAAGAAAACACTCTGAAAATTCAAAGGAGATAGCATGGCAACCTGAATCAGTGTAGCTATATGAAGGAAAGATTGTCATTTGAAACTTTTTAACCCCTGAGGTCACACATTGAAGTAACAGCAAATACAAGAATTTTGGAAATACCATCTTAGAGATGGTCTTTGAAACAATCAGACTGAATGAATTCATCAAGGAAGTAAGTATAAAGAGAAAAAAGAACACTTCTCAAAATTGAGCACTTAAAGAAGTTTCCAGTAAAAGACCTGGAAGACAAAGAGGTAATACAGAAGACACCAGGAAAGAGTTCAGGAAAGTGGGAAGAAAGACAAATGCTAGCTAGATAATGTCTTAGAAAACAAATTAAAATGAAGAGAACCTGTGGTGCTGAGAGATCTTGTAAGATAAAGGATGCTCTTGGTAAACTTACAAAGATTGTGACTGGAGTTTTTAAAGCAAATGCCCAGCCTCCAGTGGATCCAAAAGGCTAGGCTTTGCCACTGGTCTACAATATGACAATTAAAGAGAAAAGCAATAGTGAAAAGCAAAGAAGAGGTATATTCTTTTTTTTTTTTTCCTGAGACAGGGTTTCCCTGTGGCTTTGGAGGCTGTCCTGGAACTAGCTCTTGTAGACCAGGCTGGCCTTGAACTCACAGAGATCCACCTGCCTCTGCCTCCCTAGTGCTGGGATTAAAGGCGTGCTCCACCACCGCCCGGCTGAGGTATATTCTTTGGGGCTATATCAGGAAGAGGAACACATAAAAGGATCTAGCAATCCTGGGTCCATCTTCTAGTTACTAAACTGAGGGTTAGATTTAAACAGGGCAAGCTTTGACTAACTACAAGTTCTGGCCAGTGTGCATTATCTGAGCTCAAGAGCAAGGTACTGTGTCCTGCAAAGTGTGTGATTATTTGATATATTATTGGTCACTGAGGATTTAGGGGACAGACTTGCTCAGTAACTGTCCTTATCTGAATTGTATTCAGCACTTGGAGGTACTTAAATTCCTGGAATTTAAGATGACCCAGGGAAAAGGTTAATGGCAATAAGTTGCCTTACTACTTCATCAATGAACAGATCCAAAATGATGGCAGAGATGCTGGCTTTTCATCCTGCTTTCAGACTTTTTATGGCTAAGTAAGGAGTCAATGCTTTTAACAAAAGTGGCTTCTAACTGTCTGTTTCAGGATCCATAGTGCTGCAAGGATGAGGAGCCTGATTAGTGGGGATTCAAGAGGAATGAGGAGGAGAATTGGAAATGATGAGCATGAACCAGTGAAGATATTTAGTTACAAAGTACAGAAATTTTCTGCAGAGGGTATAGAAATGAAGCAATGGATAGATATCTGGAATTGAGAAAAATATGTACCTTCAAGATCAGAGAAATGATAATATTATGGATAATGAGATGGAAGATGTTGTAATATTGTCTTAGTTATGGTTTCTACTGCAGTGGTAAAATACTATGATAAAAAGCAAGTTGGGGAAGGGAAGCTTTATTTCAGCTTAGAAATCCCAGATCCCTGTCTATCACTGAGGGAGGTCAGAGCAGGAGGCAGGACTGAAGCAGAAGCCATAGAGGAGTTTACTGGATTCCTCCTAATGGCTTGCTCAGCCTGCTTTTTTATACAACTCAGAATAACCTTCTCAGGGGTGGCACTGTCCACAGGGAGCTGGGCCCTCCCATATCAATTAATCCAGAAAATGCCCATAGGTCAATCGTGGAAGCATTTTCTTAATTAAGATTTCTTTTACCAAAATGATTCTACTTTGTGTCAAGTTGACAAAAACAAACACATAAACTAATAAAACAACCAATAAGCAATCATGAACAACTACAAAAACATATATCATGAGTGTAGAAGGGAATTTCTGGAGATGACAAGAAGAGACGGAATCTGCTCAGTGAGTAGAACAGATAGATATTAAAAGACTGCTGGACATTTCATGTTTTTAACAGTGGGAAGACAGGTTTTGACATGCCCAGTTTCCTAATACACCTGAGTTACAATAGACACTGCATATACCATCAATTTAGCCATCTATGTTAATAATCTTACATCATGATTTGCAAAGCCAAGGAGGAAATTTAAGATAGTAGCTGGAGAGTCAAAAATAATGGGCTCAGCTCTTCCATGAGAAGTGTAAGTTTTTTGATCTTCAAAAATTGGCAGAATTAAAAGAGAGATCAGCCTGTTGGAGCATCTAGCATTCTATGCTGAGACTATCCATAGGCCTCAGTGGGTCACCTAGGTGTGGTTGCAAATAAGAATGGCCTATGAAAGGATGATGCCTATACAGATATGAGCAGAGGTATTCAAACCCTAGTTCTGGTCTGCTTTGAATCAAAGTCTGTTTTGTCCCTTCTTCCTTTTCATTCATCCTCCTCCCGGGGGTACACTGGAGTCTGAAGTCACCGAAGATGGCAGGCCCACTGGTTAGAAGGATGAATGCCTTTTGACTTAACCTGAGCCAGAAATAAGCTTTTATTCCCTTCTCCCACTAAAATTCTTGGCTTGTTCATTGGAGGCTGAAGAATTAACTCCCCCTAACTAATCCAGAATGCTCTTAATAAATGTTAAATATTACCATTAATGTGGTGAGTGCCACACAGCAAGTGGATTGAGGATGGGTTTCTACAAACATACAGTCCCTCAGCCTTTGGTTGGTGTTTGTGAGAATGTTAGATTCTAGCTGCTGCACAGGTCACAGTAACTTTAGCACCCTAAGATGTCTCTGTGAGTTCCTAGCTATCAGAAATTCCTGAAGCAAGACTTCACACCTGGGAAGTGAGTTTAGATCAAAGCCATACATCTTGCTCTTAATCCACTTCCCTGCCTCATGCCTGGGAATCACTGAGCCTGTGGGATGTGAGACATCCCCTATCCTCAGAAAGGTATTAGAGTCACTCTTCTGCTATTCGGGTTCTGATTTCTCTCTTGGGAAGCTGGTGCTGTCTCTGGCTGCTGGACACTAGCCTCCCCTTCTGTGCTGCTATCCATGTGTCTATTTGGCCATGCCATTCTATAAATCTTGTAGTGTCTAGGAGCAGCCCCTGTCTTAGTGTCTTCTGTTGTATCCCAGATTTTTTTGATGTTCTAATACAGCTATTCATTTTGTCTACTGCATAAGAAGCCATCATCCCTTCAGAACATGAAACCTACTCAGACAGAAAATGAAGAGCATAGTTAGATCTTGTCAGAAACTCAATCTATAAGCCATCCTAAACAGCCAAGGATGGTGCTTTGACTCTTCCCTAAGTTGAAATGCAACTGCAAATAAATAATTGAGGATATGTATCACTGAATAAATCAGGTTATGAATATCTAATTTATTGATGCAGAGTATCTGCTACTCTGAGGTTTATATTGCAAGTAGGTCACAAATGAAAACAATCCCAGTTTCCATCTCTGTGTGGACAGAGAAGGGTTGACATTTTTTTCAATTAGCAATATTATAATTGCCATCCTGGAATTTGCTTAATTTCTCCAATTCAAAAGGAATCCAATTTTCTTTCTTATACCTTTCTGCTTATTTAATTGGAGCTTAACATTAGGAAGAACTCTTTAATATTCAGGAAGCCTGTCTCAGATAGCATCATGTCATGAATATTCCCCACTGTAAAGTCATACTTCTTCTTTGACCTTGTTGTCATTGTTTTGTTACATAAATTATTCACCCCGGTACGTCTTATAGATTAAACACCCTGGAAACAAATTAAAAGCATCCCAGTGGCTTAAAAAATGTCAAGGAAGTCTTCTTTTCTCCAAATACCTCCCACAAAATGGGATGCTGTAAAATAACCCCACAAAATAGACAAGATGATGTGTAGAGCTGAAATGGCTGGGTGAAAAAAAGCACTTCTGCTCTTTAAAAATTTCATATGACTCAGCTCTCTTGGTTGAAGTGAGACCGACATGTGCATTTTTCACATTGATATGTAAAGGAGAGAAATCAATACCCCTTCTCTTGCCCTTTGCCTGGGGCAAACTGTGCCAAGCTTCCTTTACCCAAGAACTGAGCGTCCAGGCAGGAGAGCACCTGTGCAGTTCAACAATGGAATAGGCCAATGTGCTCTGGCTACTACAATGGCTCCAGGTCATTGTCACCTAGAATTTGAATGAGCACACATTCTTAAAGTATAAAAGGATTCCACAAAGGAACAGGAGTCTCATTGGCTTATTTCTTCTCAATAACAAAAGGAAAAGAACAAACAAACCTCTCTTAAGCAAGTAACCTGAGAAGGCGAAGATTTTTTAAAATTCTTTGGAACTACTGACTCTCTCATAATATTTTCTATACCCACAGTTACTCTAACTTCACAGATATTAATTCATTTCATTACGAATAACTTATGAAGCCTTTTTTATCATATTTCAATTGCAAAACATGAAACTGAAGCTCATAGAGAAGAAACTTGGTCACTCTACATGGACAGCAAATGAGAAGGGGTTGGAACGAAGGACGTGTGACTCTGCTGCACACATTGATGTCTCTGTCCTTAAGGCTTTGTGTCCCAGAGTCCACCTTAAAAAGGCATGATTAGCATTTGATGTGGGAAAATTTATACCCCAGTTTTTAATGTTTTTGCCAGGTCTCAAGGTTGGACTGGCTCTAACAAGGGGAGCACAAAGGGAATTGATTTTCAACATATACAATTTGTTCCAGATTCATAACACACTGTTGTTGGATGAAATGGAGTCCAAATAAAGAGGCTTTGTACATGAACAAAGGATGTCCATTCACCTGACCTCCGCAAAGCCATGCTGGTTTGCAAAGGTTGCTATGAACATTGACTGGTGCCAGTTAAGTAGGGGCTTTCCATGAAGATAAGGCCAAGACCTTAGGAATGAAATTAAATAAGAACAGTAATAATAACAGACAATAGTAGTAGCTCACTGAAGGTTTAAAAGCTATCATAATGAAACAATACACTGACTTCAAAACCATTGTGATCCCTGTGTAAGTATCTTCTCATGTACCACACCAAACTGATTTTTCTAAAATTCAGTTGGTTCTGAGGTTATCTATGATGTGAACTGTCTTCACAAGGCAATGCCTCCAGCTAGCAGCGCTCCTGTAGGTGCCCATGGCATAGTGTGTTGCTCTGTATCTACTCACAAGCCCACTCATGACTCAGATGAAGACAGCCTTCCAAGATTAAATTCCTCAAAAAATTGACTCTTCCTTAAAGATGGCCACATGTGATTTGAGGTAGAGGTACAAACAATAAGTTTGTTGGGCACCTTGCTTCACAAATAACCTCTACTTTTAAGAGTAATAATTACCATGGTAACCTTAGCAGCTTAGGAATCATTCAGGCATGCCGATCCTAGGAAGGAAAGGAAAAAAAAAAACACACACCAATTTCAGATACTTGTTTAACCCTTCAAGATTCTGTGTCCTTTTCTACAGCAGCGTCAATTTTTTACTTACATTTTTATCAAAAACATGACAAAAAGAACCCTTCATCAGAGGCAGAAAGGAGGGGAATGAATAAAGATGAAAAGCATCTCATTTAAAGAAGTACACTCCACATGTCTTTTAAAGGCCCCTTGCCTCAGACTAAGAGAGCATTCCTTTGACACCTCTGCTCTCCAGAGGACAAGCTAAGTAATGTAAGTGCTGTTATGAAAGTTGGTAGCATCTGTACCCTGAGATGCTTACATGATACTCTTTTTCCTCATGTAGTATGAAACCTAGATAATATTGGCCATAAGTATTCTGGATAGCATAATTTGGCTGTATCTGTATCCTACTAGCAGAAGTCTGAGGCTGTGCTGGATCCCAGGACTGCATTGTCTGTCTTCATACTGTGTCTGGCATATTGGCATTTGCTCGTCAACACCAGATTTGAGAGCCAAATGAAAGGCTGAAGTATGTGCTGCACCCACAGCCCACTGAAAGCGAATACTCCTAGAAAAGACTTCGTATGGAATGAATATCAAATAGCATTTGAACTGCCACATTAAAATAATGAGGTCTGAGGCTATCTAATAGACTCACACAAAATCTTTAAAAATATCTGATACATTTGCAAGCACCAATTATTACTGGGTAGGAAAGGAATTCTCTACTGTGTAGAGAAGGAATTCTTATTTTGCCTTCCTCTGATAACTGCATTTGGCTCATGAATTTAAAAAGTTCATTAGAGTGATAACAAAAAGGAAATGGAAAATTATACCGTTCACATACAGGTGTATTAATCTTTCCTCCAAGGAAACCAAAGCATGATTCGTGAGATTCCTAGATAACTATCTCGGAAAAATATGTTAAGTATTCGTTTGTTTTATTCTCTGTTCACATCTTCATTATATAACTTAAATTGCATCGTCTATGAACTATATAGCTCATCTGGTTAATTTATGCTTTCCATACAATTACTTTTTACTGTGTGTCTATTAAATTTTGAGTTAAAAGTTTCACCAGTGAGTATGACAGCATTATTTTTAGAGAATTATGTATTCCATATTTGCCGTGACAGCGGAGGCACAAAAAGGGAAAATAGAAGATAACATACTTTATTTGACTAAACAAGACTTCATATGGTGACTAATGTTATTATTAATATTACTTTCTGAGTGCTTCCTCTATATACTTATCCTGTTTAGCAGCAACCAAAAGAAAACATTTCATGGAGAGGGTCCGGCAATTTTCAGCCCACACCCCTTTTCCCATCAAACCTTGATGCTCATCCAGAGCCTTTGAAAATAATGGTTTGTGGCCTTAGTAACTGAAGGCAATAAGCAATATAGCCATGGTCAGATCTCATGATGGGAATGAAATAAACTCTGTCACTACTTTTTATCTTTCTTCCCAATTCTTTCACACCTTTGTATCGTTCTTCATTTTCTAGCCTTTAGCATTGGTCTTCATCATTTTTTTTCAAAGGTGTTGCACCAAGGTCCACAGCCAGAGGAATGGTTTTCAGGAGTATAAACACAATTCTTTTTCAAACCTGATGGATGAGAATGTTTTGAATTCCATTGGTTTGGATCTAGGAAGTTGAAATGTTGTTTCCTTCATGACACAGAGACCACTGTTTTAATTTTCACGATGACATGAACATGATCTGAAATAGCACTTCTTCCCCATGGCTCCAAAGCCTCGTTGATTGGCACCTATCCCTCTTCTTGCAACCCTGTAGCCCTCCTAATCACCTTTTGACATAAGCATAATATTTCAAGAACATAGCCAACTAGTTTATCTCTTCAACAATGTCAGAATGTATTGTGTAGTAATTCACATGCTACATTGGTCTCATTGGCAATGATTGGCCAAGAAGTCCTTATTTCCTGTGGTACTTGGTCAAGACAAACAAGGGTTTTTTTGTTTTGTTTCGTTTCTAATATTAGTATTTAAGGGTTGAAAAACTCTCAAAACATGCATTACACATTGCACATTACATGGTAAATTGGGGGGCTGGCGGTTCCTGAAAGTCTACAAAGGTTTAAAGAGGCCACAGAAGTCTGCTGCAGTTATAGCTCAGCTAAATTAAAGGATCCACTTGAGCTACAAGACCTTTACAGGGTGGGACTGCATCTAGATGGACAGTGGTCAGACTGATAGATGGTAATTCCAGTAGCCCACATCAGCAGTGAATATTGAACCAAACTGAAGTCACCAGAACAATAGAGTTCCTGGAGAAGTTCCTGGGTATGTTTTTCTGGGTTACCAGAAGACCTTCGAGAAGGGTGAAGTTTCTCAGATATCCTTCCCTTCCTCCTGCCATAGCAACTACACCTGCAGCATCAAAGGTCCATTATTGGGCATGATAGTCTTTTTTAGTGAAAGTTTCCTATCTTAAATATAAATTCTCCAGGGAGAGAAAAGGCAATGAGAGGGTCCATATGAATTGCTCTATCCTAACTCATTTCTTTCCCTGATATTCTGTTTAAACAATATTGAGAGAATGGAATTTTAAAATTGGGAGATTAAGAAGGCTACTTTGGCTAGTTCAGAGCATTGAACAGTTCCTAGCATAGGCATGGAGAGGTGAAAAATGTCCATAATAGCCAGAAGAGTTTGGAAAACGATATCCATAAGCAAATAAGAAACAAAACCTGAAAGCAGAGGCAATTAGAAGAAAAGAAGGTGGCTTCATTATCCTATTACCTGGGGACAGACATGGGGCATTCCACAGAGGGCTCAAGGAATATAACCTTGGGATGGGCTTGGTCCTATGCCTCTAAACGGTCTCACCTGGTCATTATATCTTTGCAATAATTCCCAGACTGTTAGAACCAAAGACTATTTGCTAGTTCCCAGAGCCCATGCTTGATATATGTAAAAACTACATCATCACACTACATATATTACATATATATAATAACTGAACCACCACATTGCACATGTTAGATATATGTAATTGCACCCATTATCACACCGCCATGCTAGATATATATAATAAGGAATAACTGTGCTACCACAATGACATGTAGATATATGTAGTAAGTTCATCTCTGGTACTGCACTTGTAGACATATGTAATAACCATACTACCACATTGCTATGTAATAACTACACCATCAAACTGTACATGTAGTTATATCTAACCATTGCACTGCACTTGTAGACATATGTAATTAGTAATAACTGCACCAACATACTGTACATGTAGATATGTGTAATAATTGCACCATCATATAGCACATGTAGATATATTTAATAACTGCACCTTTGCACTGCACATGTTAGATATATGTAATAACTCTGCCATTAGTAATAACTCTGAATATGCTAGATTTATGTAACAACTGCACCATCCCTCTGGCCCTACACTTTTTTATTTTTGTTTTACTTTCACCAGTCTGAATTTTTTTAAGGTAGTCAATATCAGGTTATCCCAAAGTTTCCTGCAACCAAGAACAAAATCAGTAGTTACATTTAGCCTTGGGAATGATAATTTTCAATTCTGCAATGGCATCTAACTTTCATCAATGATGTATTGAAGGGATGACAATGGTACAACTGAATAGTGAGGCAACGTTGCACTAAAACACAACATTTTCTTGTTTCAAAGTTGCTGTAGACATTAATTCCCAAAAAATATAGGAAAAAACATTTAGAAAGAAAAATGTGGGGGACAGGTAAAAGGCATAGGAAAATTCCTGCAGTGGCTTCATAATTTTTCTACAAATCTAAATACAGCCAAATAAAAAGTTGTATGAGGCATTGGAGAAATTGAAAAAGAAAACAGACCATGATAGTAAGGGTAAAAATAAAAAAGACTTTGTAGTTAATAAGCTCCACTCCCTGCTAGGCATCATAGCACGTGATTTGCTTATAAATTCTGATAGCACTCTTATGGAGTAGATATTATTCCCACTTTAAGATGAAGAAGATTAAGACTACAGAAGCTCAAAATGTAACAACATGGCAGTGGTAGCAATAAGCCCAGATAGAATTTAACTCAGATTTACAGTTCAACTTCTCCAGTGTTTTCCTCTGTTCCAATTACACTTGGTCTTCCTCCTTTTGGATTCCTCTTCTATCACACAATTCAATAGATACCTACGCTATCAAGTCTCTATCACATGCATTTGATCTAGGTTTTTATGTTTTGGCACAAAATATGCTGCCTTTGTGAAGCATCCCTTTTGGTGTTTAACTTTGTAAGGCAATGAGCTCAAGGAAAACCCAGCAGAGGAACCTGGCCCACAGTGCTGTGATAGTTGCATTTTATATCAAATAGTCCTTTAATATTCTCTTTGACAAGTAGAATCCACACTCCCTCATGTTAAATTCTTAATGGCTTCCCTGGTGGTTGGCTGTTCTGATTTCTTCGTAATTTAGGCTGCTCATTTCATGTCAGTAAAATTGTCTGGAAAAGTATCACAGCCCTTGGCTAGAATGATGTGCCCAGGAAACAAAGGAGTGTGCTCCCTTAAGTAAATAACTCACTTTCTTCCTCTTTCTTCCACACACCCAGACCTTCTGCTTGTGATGTTTCTGCCAGTCCTCAGTATACACTGAGTACTGAGTCTATCAATAACCAACCTTCCCATGCTGTTTATTGTTAGACATTCCAAAGGATATACCTATTCTCAAAATCCCCAGATGTCGTTGAATAACATACAGTCTGACATGTTGGGGTCCTCCTTACAAGTGTCATCCAATTGTTTTGCGGGTGCTGGGTCCAAAATTTCCAGAGTCTAACCCTAAGTTTATATTTCTTACACATTTAAGCACAGCAAAACGTTGGAGGGAAAAGTTTCCATGTGACAGTTATCAAACAAAGCTTCAGGGATGACTACATCTAAACTCCCTATAGCAAAGCACCTGTGACTGATAAACAGTGCTCAGGGCAAGGGTGTAGGGAGTAAATATAAAGATGGGAACTATTGATGAAGGATGTGAAATACATGGAACCTCTTTAACAAGGATGAGTTCTTTTCACTGAGAGACAAAGCTCAGGATTTAGGGGGATTCGAGTCAAGGTTGACTCAATAGACTAGAAAAAGATCACCAGGTTGCCAGACAGCATCCACTACAGCCTTCTAGGGGAATAGGCATAGGCCATTTTCTTCCATCGGGGGAAAAATGGCCTGTGTGCTTAACAATTCTAATGCTTTCTGTAAGCTGTGCCTCCTACAATGACAGTTTCCTGTATCCTGTTCCTGAAACTGTTGTCAGCTAGGTCTTTGGTTAAAGGGAGAATATCAATATAACACCTCTTCCTTGTGGCTTCTGAAGCAGTTTGTATTTTAGTTTGCATATTGTTCAGATGATAGCCTTACTTCTTTTTAGAATCATGAACTCCTCGATTTGTCCAGCAAGAGTTCACCCTATCAAGTGAACTTCTCTAAAACCTAACACAGAAGTACACACTTAAAACTTGAAATAACTATTTAAAATGAAAGATCTGACTATTCAAGTATCTTGGCTATTAAGATATTTAGCTTGGAAATTCAGAATACAAAAGCTCTTCATCCCAACCAGTGACCCCTTTGAGGTGTGGAATGACCCTTTCACAGTGGTTACCTAAGACTATAGGAAAAAAAAAAGCACGTATTTACATTATTATTCATAACAATAGCAAAATTATAGTTATGGAGTAGTAATGAACATAATTTTATGGTTGGAGATCACCACAACATGGGGACCTGTAGTAAAAGGTCACAGCATTAGGAAGGTTGAAAACCACTGCTCTAAGTCCTAGACTAGCAATGCTTTTAACAGATCTAAAGGGACATACCTTTAATACTGCCTAGAGACAACAGCATAGTGGCATATACACACATGGAGAGGGAAGGGAATGTGCCCTTGATTTTTCTACCTATTGGTGGTCAAACATACTTCCCTCTTGTCTATGTCCCCACAGAAACCCATGCTCTGGAATGCTGTTTGATGGCAAAACATGAAGAATACAGGACAAGGCATTATTAGTGAATGGTAGAGGAAAGGAGAGTGTGAGATAATCCTCCAAACAAGATATGTTGACAGTGAGACTAGTGGCTGTTTCGAAATAACTGCTAGGAAAATTAGTGCATAGCAGAAAACCAAATATTAAATGTGGATAAGCATTTTAGCTGAGCTGAGATATAGGGTCACAGTGCTGTCTTATATAGTATATGCTTGTTTGTAATGGAGCCTCTTAACATAGCTTAGACTAGGCTCAAACTGGAGATCCTCCTGCCTCAGCCTCCTAAGTGCTGAGTATGGGTATTATGTACAATATGGGTTATTATGTCCATCTCATAATTATCAGTGTGCCTCCCTTTCACTCTCAAAGTGTACCTATTTAGGGTAAATGAATATTTTTTACTTCTTAATCCTTTTTTGGTCTCTAGACAACTTTAATCTGAAAAATTAACATATATTTTGCTTGTATGATTGATACCTATCAGTATTTATATAAATTAAAGCTAAGACATTCATGTTGGTGAGACTTTATGTGTGTAGCTTTTGGCATTCCTGGGAGACTCAATATCACAGCAAAATTCCTGTTACTCTGACTCTTGAAATCTTTCTGTCCCCACCCTCTTCAATGATCCTCCCCCAGCCTCTGGTGCAAGAGTTATATTGTAGGTTCACCCTTTTGGGACTGGGCTCTATATCTCTGCATTTTGGATGGTTATCATTTTCTGCAATGGACTCCATTTGTCGCAAATAGAAATTTCCTTAGAAGCTAGACAAGGACAACAGCAATAAACAAGCTATTGTGGACTAGGGAAAGCTCAGGAAGCCTCAAGTCAAGACAAAACTACAGATGACTAAGGAAAATAGAGACCAGGAAAAATAGTTTCCCCAGAGAAGAGCATGCCAATCCCAAATGGTACCCCTGGAAAGATATACATGCAATAAAGTAACTTTATACAGGCTGAGCAGTTTATGAGCAGTTTATATTTACACACACACACACACACACACACACACACACACACACACACACACACACACCATAGATAGTAACAACTAAGGGAAAAACATAAACTTGAAAGACCAAATAGTATATGGAAGAGTTTGGATGAAGTAAAGAGAAGGGGAAAATGATATAATTGTCTTGTGATCTCAAAAACTAAAGGAACTTACCAAGCATTTTGTAAAACAAAACAAAACAAAAAACAAAAAAAATTCCTTAAATAACTTAGAAATAAAACTTCATGATATGTCACACAAATATTTTTATAAATCCTGTTTTTAAAGACCACCAGTAAGAAGGATCACAATGTTCTACATCTTTTTAGAAGACAGCTGAATTTTTGAGTGTATACTTTAGGATTAAATATCTTATGTCTTTACCCGTCATGCAGCTTCTGGAAAACTATCATAATAATCAGTGAAAGGAAACAAATGCTATCTTGGTAGGATTATGGAAGAATGTGTTTACCTTGTTTACAATTTTATGGTGACTCAAAAATGACAGGATTTTGAGCTGTCCTCCTTAGGTGTAGGAGGATGTTTCAGCCACCCCTAACTAAAAATACTCCACTTGCTTTTAAGAAAATACTTGCTTTCTTTTTCATAAAGATTCATTTAGTTTATGTACTGTGTATGGGTGTTTTGTCTGCATGCATGCATGTGTGCCATGTGTATAAAGTGCCCAAGGATGCCAAAGGATTGTGTCACACTCCCTGGAACTAAATTACAGACAGTTTGGAATGGTCACATGGATGCTAGGATTCAAACCTGGGTCCTCTGAAAGAAAAGCCCATGCTCTTAACTCCTGAGCCATCTCTCATGCTTCCAACCCCTTATCTTTTGTTATTATTCTCTTCTTCACTTGGCCACATTCTTTATATTTTCATTTCTAAGCTTCAATGCACTTCTTTTTGTGTGGGAAGAACACTGTGTTTCCTTCATCTTAGTACTTTAATACAAGTGCTGACAGTAACATCTGTCCTCCTTAAAGTCTGCATGGCTCATGAGGGTGATGGCTGCATCCATCCTACTCCATGCCGTAGTACTCAGCAGAATCCTGCTTGAATTGAAATAAGTGCTTAAGGAGTGTATGTTCCTCAGGTTACTTGTTGAATAACAACTTGTTGAATGTGCCTAACCTATAAATACTTAAAGCCAGAGTCTGTGATAGTGAAACCAGAAAACTGACAAAAATCCCACAAATTAATCTAAGTTTCAATAAGCAATGAAGAAACAGACTTAATAATGAGGACAAGGTAACGGCAGATAAACAGTAGAAAGTCTACATCTTGCGGTATGCCTGAAACTTCCATGAACTTTATAAAAGCAGGATGAGTATAATATGCACACACTACTCACCATTTTCTGAACAGTTAAGATCTCATCCTCAGTGAATTTCTGCCCTTTCTGAACTCTGAAACTGAATAGTATTTAGAAATCTGGAGTGCTTTGTGGCACTTGTCACATGTTATGTATTCATCCTGTTTCATAAGCTGCCATGTCTTTTACTACTAAATAGAGAACAAAACTTGTGTTTTGCAGGTTATGACATCTGCTTTCCCCATAAGCCCTACCTTTAACACAGCAGGCCATGACAAGTAAGTATGTAATACAGAGGTATGTGTTGCTAGAGTGTTAGATTGCAGCAAGTGTTTTAAAGCAACAATAGCAACAACAAAAAATGTATACTAAAGTCAGACACATGAGCACGCGCGCGCGCACACACACACACACACACACACACACACACACACAGAGAGAGAGAGAGAGAGAGAGAGAGAGAGAGAGAGAGAGAGAGAGAGTTCCTCTTTCTCCCTCTCTGAAACACACAGCTACCTGTCTTTACTGAGACCTTTTGTGATGAATACCTAACCTACAGCAACTTCGATGCCCACGGGTATCCATGAGGGAACAGAGCTCCAACTCCAAAGTCTATGCTCAGCCTCAGGGTTCAGTCCCTCCCATCCCCTTTGAGTTATGGGTCTCTGTTCTTTTACTCAGATTTATGAGTTCAGACAGTGTCATAGGAGACAGGTACGGCACATAAATCAAATAACACAGGCATGCGGGACAAGCTGCTAAATTATCAGTGTCCCTTTTCACACCTTGCAATGTCAAGGGAGGATATACACAATGGTCCAGAAGCCTGAAACAATGAATATAGCTAAGTGCCCACCATATTATGTAGCTTTCGTTTGGGCACAAACACAAAATCAAGATTCATCAATTTCATTTTCAGTGATTGATTTATAGTATAACTGCATTATATAAAAACTTGTTTCCTTTGTTAGAAAACAGTGTTCGAATAAACATATTTTGGGGTTTATTTTGTTCTGAAGTTGAAGCAGATAATATTGCTTATTTTTTAAAAACACTAGGATTGCAGTTTTCACACACAACATGCTATTCTGAAGCACATGTGCATTGTAGAATGACTACATTTAGCTTAACATTTCCATTATTTCACATTTATCATTTTGTAGGGAGAACACATATTTAAAAATCTGCACTTTCCAAAAGTACACATAGTGCTATTAATCATAGTCATAGTTGTATAACAGATCTGAGAGATAATATTTAAAATGTTAATAATGTTAATAATGAACTTGATAATCATGTTAATGCTTTTAATGAGTGCATGAAAAATAATTTTCTCATCAGAAATAGCTTTCGATATTTCTCAATTGCTTTCCCAAATATCAGCCATTCTCCACTATTCAGGATATAAACAGTGATAAGTGTTAGCAAATAAGCTATTACATTTATGCTAAACCATTTTGAAAGGCCTATATCAAAATAGGTAAGGATAGCACAGATGAATGACTTTTCACTATAAATTCCTGTTCTTATTTGTTGCTATAACTTCCCAGTATTTTAAAGACAAGTTTCCTTAGTAACTTGTGGGATCAGTTGCTATTAGGCATGGAAGATACATATCAATATCACTTACAGAAGTTGCCTGTATAAAACTTGCACATAACTTTTCTTTTTTTTTTTTGCAAACTGCATGAGGCGTTATGTTATTGTAATTTGACAAGCTAGCCCCATGTTATCTGGGGTCTTTTGCCCACCCACCATGGCTGTTGGCTACAAAAGACAGTTTTAACCGGCTGCCAAGAGATCTTGTAGGGCAGCGTAAGGGGAGTACGCACAGGCTCATGACTGGTGTGCCTCCAGGCTTGGAGGGCTTGCCCTGTATCGAGTTTTTGTTATGGCCCATAGGTCCTCCCAGGGTGGTTGCTATGCTCTGTGAGTCATTGCTGTGCACTTGTCTGTAAAGTACACCCAGGGTCGTAAAGCATAGCACCACCAGCTGACTTCTGATTGGTTCCTTGTCACAAGGCCGGCATCTAACTTCTAGTGACTAGGTCATAGCGAGCACGTGTTACTGTCATGGCTGCCAAAATGGGGAGCTGGTCCCTTCATTCCCCCAGTTTCTTTTTTGGAAATTCCAATCATGGAATTGCTGTCTCTCTAGCGCCCCAATCAGGGAGTGAGAGATATTGGCATCCCCATGCAAGGGAGTCCCTCCTGACTTAGCATTTTAACCAGGGAAAATGGGTGGCGAATTCATTCCCAAGCTACTTCTTGCTGACTTTGGGACGAAGTTAGGGACGCCAGAATGTTGAAACGCTAGTCAAAAGCAAAAAAGGGAATTTAGGCAATGGGGAATCCATCAGGGGCTGTTGGTAGACTTTGTTGCAGAGACAGGGGCTGTCCACATCAGCTGGACTGGTTCACATCCACAGCAAGTCCAGGGCTCGCAGTCTACTTAGAATGTTCTGTAGTCAGCAACTGATACTCAGATGTCTGCCAGAAGCAGAAACCTGTTTAAGACATGTTTAAACTAGGAACAGAGGTTAAAACATCACCTCAACTGTGATCGGCAGATGTGCCTGAAGGATCTCAGACTGCTGCCCTGAGGACACCTAGGACCCAGGAGGTATGGACAGGGTCCAAGGAGATAGTGCCACAAACCAAATTTACAAACAACCCTTGGACTTTCATCCAGGGCAGAACCAAGGGATCCAGAAAGATGTCTGAAAGATGTCTGTTTTCTGGGCACATCTGCTTTCCCTATGGTCCAAATTCCAAATTCCAAATACAAGTAAATACAAGTACAAGTCCTGCGCAGGTAGACATCAAATTCAAGTCATGGCATCAAACCAACAAAACAGCAAGGGACATACAGAACATTGAACATTGAACATAATATTGAACATATAAGTTGCAAGCTCAAATCATCTTGCCTCCAAGATCCACTCAGGTGAGGGGTGGTCGCAAATCGCGGATGAGCCCCCAAATGTTAGACCCCCGGAAAGACTCAGGTATCCGGGGTCCCAGGCCACGACCGCGTTCACCCCAATCACCAGGCAGATTCAAGAGCTTGCTGCAAACTGCATGAGGCTTTAATTGTAATTTAGAGAGCTAACCCCATGTTAGCTCCGGTCTTTTGTCCACCCGCCATGGCGGTTGGCTACAAAAGACCTCACATAACTTTTCTTTCTTGACTCTCAGAGCATCCTCTAATCCCTGCAGTGACAGTGAGACCTCTTCCAGCCTGAATAACTACATAAAGCACAGCTTCCATCCTGTCCCATCAACAAGTCATCACATCTGTATCCCTAATGACCAGAATTCATAGGAGCAAGAAATACGCTACTTTATAAATCACAGACCATTGAATATGTTATCTGTATAGACGCTAATACTAGTACAGCTGTGGTTATGCTGTTACTGTTTTAGAAAAGAAATTGCAAAAGACACCATTATTTGTTTTAGAATTTTACACAGATTTTTTCTTTCCATGAATCTTGACATAGATGAATATTTATTTTAAAAAAGGAAAAGAATGTTTTGGCTTAAAAATGTTAAGTTTTGCTTAATACACACACAAATGTATATATAATATAGGATATATTTTTTACCAAGCTGGAAAATAATATTGATATAGAATAAAATTATATAGGAAGATGGTTTCTGTGATGTCTATGATGGTTGAGAGAGAGAGAGAGAGAGAGAGAGAGAGAGAGAGAGAGAGAGGAGAAGAGAAAGACAGAAATGAAATGCCCTAGCAGGTTCAAGCACAGTTAAGTCAGTATCATGTGCTTTCAAGTTCACACTTTACCCCAATACAGTTCCGTAATTTCAATTAAAGCAACTGTTTTTAGAGGAAAGGGACAAGAGTCCCTTAACAAATTGGGAGCATGGGGGAGAGCGGAGGGAGGTAGGAGAAAGAGGAGGGGAGAAGGGGGGAGGAGAACATGAGAGATCAGGAAGATTGAGTGGGGAGAGGAATAGAGAACAAGAAAAGAGACACATCAATAGAGGGAGTCACTATAGCTTTAAAGAGAAATCTGGCAGTAGGGAATTGTACAGAGATCCACAAGGATGACCCCAACTGGGAACCTAAGCAATAGTGAAGAGGCTACCTTAAATGCCCTTCCCCATAATGAGAATGATGCCTACCCTAAAGGCCATCCTAGAGCCTTCATCCAGTAGCTGATGGAAGCAGAAGCAGAGATCCACAGCTAAGCACGGAGCCCAACTCTTGGTATCCATTTGCAGAGAGGGAGGAGTGATGATAAGCAAAGGGGTCAACACCACACTGGGAAAACCTGCAGAAACAGCTGATCTGAGAAAATGGGAACTCATGGACCCCAGTCTGACAGCTGGGGAACCAACATAGGACCAAACAAGGCTCCCTGAACAGTAGCTGATGGAAGCAGAAGTAGGCACCGAGGCTAAGCAGTGAGCATACTTCTGGAATCCAGTTGTAGAGAGGGAGAATGGATGAGCAAAGCAGTCAAGACCATGCTGGAAAAACCTACAGAACGAGTTGAACTGACCTAGAGAGAGCTCGGGGATGCCTGTAAAACTTGGGAACCAGCATCTGACTGAACCAAACCCTCTGAACGTGGGTGCCAGCTAGGAGGCCTGGGCAGACTATGGGACCTCTAACAGTGGAAACAATATTTATCCCTAGTGCACAAATGGACTTTGGGAACCTGCACCCTATAGAGGGATACTAATCCAGCCCAGATACACCGAGGAGGGCCTAGACCTTCCCCCAAATGTTGTGACAGACTTTTCTAATTCCCCCATGGAAGGCCTCACCATCCTTTGGGAGAAGGTGGGGGGTGGGTTGGGGTTTGATAGGGAGCATGGGAGGATGGGGGAGAGGGAACAGGGGAATGGATATGTAAAATGATTGTTTCTAAATGAAAATAAAACATGTTAATATAAAAGAAATGTGGGCTAGGAACAGTGGCCTACACCTTTAATCCCAGCCCTGGGGAGACACATATAGGAAGATCTGCATTTGCAGCTGTCCTGGTCTACATAGGAAGTACAAGGACATCCAGGTCTGCATAATGAGAACCACTTTCTAGAGTTGGGGAGGGAGGGAGAGAGAAAGAGAATTATCAATCTAGACAAACATGTCCATTGTTATTTATTTTCTCAGTAAAGACAAATATTTATAATGTTTTATTTTTAGCTACACTAAAAATTCCAAAATATCAACAGATGAACTCTGACATTCCCCCTCCTTACCATGTGTTTCTTGATTGGGGAGATTTTCACAAATTTCTATTCACCCCAAATTGGGTACCCAATTTGGCATACAAAAAAGAAAAAAAAAAAAAAGATGATTCTAACCTTGCATAGCTTAGCTAGCTTTGTTGAGTGTACCTACAGGAGCATGAGTAATCCAAAGCCAGCTACTAACTGGTAAGCCTAACCCAGCAAGGGTGACATTCATAAATATTGCCCAGAACCATCAGAGTCTGCCTAGCAATTGTTTGTTTCTTCCTTCTTTTCTTTCTTTCTTTCTTTCTTTCTTTCTTTCTTTCTTTCTTTCTTTTTTTCTTTCTTTCTTTTTTTTGTTATTTTGAGACAGGGTCCCATGTTTCCTAGGAATATCTCAAAAAACACTGTCTCATGAATATGTTGCTTGAATTTCTGGTCCTAACGCATTAATCTCCAGAGTGCTGGGACTAAATGCACATTTACTTCTTTTATATCCTTGTGAATGGACCTTTCTAGACTTCATGAATTTCATTAACTTCCTGGGCTCTTTACATTTCATAGGCTTCCTGAGTCACAAGACCCTTCCTCCTCTTTCCTCTCTCTAGGAGGGGAGGTGTTAATTCAGTTAATTCAGAGGAAATAGCTAGGAAATATTGTCTGGTATCTTCACTCACATTGTTCTTAGCTGTGATTCACCTTAAGATTGGTACAATTTCTAAAGGAAATTTTCTGAAAACATAACTGCTACTTTCAGTATCCAACAACTCTAAATGATTGGTATTTAAGCCTTGAAGTTTAGTAGCTCTCTAACTAAATTATTTACTATAGAGTAGAATCAAGTATTGATCTTTCATCTGTGGTCATAGAAATGTTCATATAAATAAATAGTCAACAATTCATAGAGTGTTTTAGCCAAGTCGACATTATTCTGATGCTTTAGGCTCCTTTGTGTGTATGCTTGTGCTTTTAGCCATATATAGGTTTTTCCTAAGTTGTTCATATAATTTTAAACTTTCTGTGAAAGTTTTTGACAACTGTAGCATTGATTCATTGATGAAATATTTTGAACACTGGGAATCAAATGGAAAAGAAATGCAAGTAATATTTTGTTTGGAATGCATAAAGGAGAGATCTTTGAAACAGTCTCCTTTTGATAGGGCCTTCTTTGTATGGTACATTAGGGTGGTTTCTTCCACTATCTGTGGACATATGGTGAACACATTATATGTCCTCATGTCCACAGCCATGCACACTTGGGCTTCTAGGAGTGAAGGTCAGAGATCTTCAGCTGCAGTGCAGCTCACTAATGTCTGCATGCATTTCATTTTTCTTGCTTTCATTCAGTTTTCAGCAAGTTTTTCTATTCTACATAGTTTACCCGAGTTCAGATCAGAACCCTGAAGGAGATTGATGTTGTAAACTTTAATATATAGTGTATAAGGAAAACTTAGTGTCTTTCAGTTTGATGTCTTTCAAAGATTTTCCTGGGATCTTGACTTTCCCTTCATTGTGAAAGCTGTGTGCTAAACACAGACTTTTCAATGTTATGGCTTTCTGTTCGATCAGAACTGTATTACTCTCAAAGGCACATTTTGATTCTGGCTTTGGTTTTACATTTCTCTTGGAGTCACTGTTCTCTACTAAGCTATACACTCTGAAAGCTATTTCAGAGTGTCTGGGTAAAAGCTGAAACCCTCTCATACTTTTGTAAAAAAATAAATAAATAAATTCATAAGGGAAAAGGAACTCTAGAGCCTGTACACCACGACTACAAGAAAAGTTTTAGTTGTAGCTCCAGGCCATTGTAAATACCTTTGGCCTTTGTGAGCTTAGTAATTTCAGATTTCATTACACCCTACTGGTGCTTGCACACCTATTTTCACTTCTGTTGCCATCCTGCTCAAAAATGACAAAAATACACATTGCTTTTCTCATTTTGTCCAGTGTGTTAGACGGAAGCTCTATTGCAACAAGACATATTGAAACAAGGATGATTTTTCTCGGCAATCCTGTCTGAACAGGGTCTTAAAGAGTTTTAAGCATGGCAATGATTTACTCGGTGATTTTATATTAGCTATGAAGATAATATTAAACATTTTTTTTTTTTAGTTTCCCAAAACCAGACTGCTTCTGGGACAATGACTTACCTTAATTGAACATTGATAGAATTAATGGCTAAAGAAAATCAGTTAATTTGTTTCTAAAAATGGATGCTAGCCCAAATTATTATAGAGTTATAATAAAAGGGAAATATAAATGAGTAAAGAGGAAAAGATCAACAGTTCAGCTTTTGCTTAGGCTAAGGAGTTACCATGAGCTTGTTCCATGATGGCGCTCCTCAAAGTTTAGGTTTCTGATGCTGTGTCTTTCTATTTTTAAAACACATGCCACCAATCTGAGATTCTTATGGGAAACACTATGTTTTTTGAATGTTGCCATGCAACTCAAAGCACATTAAAGCATTAGTACCACAAAGAATTAAAAAGGAAAAGAAATAGACTTCAGGATAGGTTGCACATGGACATCATCATTTTTCTACCTGTTTGGGGAAAATGAGTGTTTCTTTAGATGAGGATATTCTTTCTATTTTAATCATTACTTATTTTTTTTCTCTTTTTTTTGTGTGCTTTCTCATGATTGTTGATATACTGACATTAGAAGGAAAATTTCTAAGTAAAGTTACTGAACTACATGTACGTGACAACATGGGTACAAGTCAGCAAAGTTCAGAGGGAAGAGAGGAGGTAAATGGGTCAAGGACTTCCTTACTGCAATTTTCCTGGAGGTAGAAAATTGCTAAATCTCTAAACAGTGCTCACATTTATGAACCATGTGAATGTGAAATTCAGGACATTCCATCATGCTGACAGAAGATCACCAAGTCTGAGCTTGTGTATGTATTCAATTTGTGACAGTGACCTTACAACATGGGGTATGCTGATTAGTGGGCACCATGCATTAGCAACTATTTCTGTTGAGAGAGTCATATTCAGTATATTTTTCTTACTTTTAAATCTCTATTTTTCGAGATTTTTTAATTATGATAGTGGCATTAAGTTGTATATGTGTGAATATTTTCATAAAGCCCAAATTTGTTATATTTTCCTTTCTTCTCCCAAGACATAAAAGAACATAAAACAGAAGCAAAGACATTGTTTATTAACTGTCAATATTTCAGACTGTTATTTAGTTTAATTCCATTCTTCAGATTTCAAAGTCTGTTCCTCTGAAAGTTTCTTTACACAAGTCATTAGCCAAGTTAGTTTCATTGGTACTTATTAGTTAACCCTTACATCCTGTTTTCTATATATTTTTTGAGGGGGGTTCAAGACAGGGTTTCTCTTGGTAGCTTTGGAGCCTATCCTAGCACTCGCTCTGGAGACCAGGCTGGCCTCGAACTCACAGAGATCTGCCTTCCTCTGCCTTCCAAGTGCTGGGATTAAAGGTGTGAGCCACCAACACCTGACAAACATTTTAGGCAGTATAAATACAACTTTATACATCAAGTCAGCAGGTAATAAATTCATCATTAAATAAATCATGAATACTGATACCTTATATTTTAAGTATGTAATTTGGCTAAACTTACAAACGTAATTATCTTCTAATATATAATCACGTTTTAATTTTATCTGGATTTGACCTTGAGCCTTTCTATGTCATTTTCTCATGTATTTATGTGTACCCATGTTTGAATGTATTGGGTGTACATGTGAAAGCACTAAGTCAACACTGAACATCTTCCTTAATTTATCATCACTTGAATATTGAGACAGCTTCTATCAAGTGAGCTAAGAGTTCACTTCTACTGTTTTTTCAATGATTCCCTGTCTCTTGACCTTTCTGGTGTTAGAGTTATTAGTGAGCCATTATACCTATCCAACATTATGTAGATTCTGGGGATCCAAATTCTGGTCCTTGTACATGCACAGAAAGTGCTTTAAACACTGAACCATCTCTGAGATAGTTCTTTGCTTAGCCTTAAGAAATGTATTACCAATGGATCTTATAATCACTTTCTACTCTGTTGCAAAATAATGTGTTCTCCATATACTAACTCTATACTGTCAATTGATTCAAACTGTGTTTGTTCAAAATGATCACCACTCAAAGAAAACAAATATTTCCTTCCTTAAGTTGGGATAGATTTGCAAAGAAAATATTTGCATATCCCATATATAATAAAGGACAGGTATCCATATTGGGATTCTAGCATATACTGTAGTTGAGACATCCAGCTTTTTAGATTGAGAAACTACTGAATTCTTGGACTTTATATTCACAGTCAGCCATTGTTGGATTAGCTGGACTGCAGCCAATTAGTCATTTTTGTAAATGACTAATTTACATACACACACACACACACACACACACACACACACACACACACACACATATAGTGTCTAGATTCAAACTTTGAATTCTGTTATGTTAGAGAACTCTAATACAGACACCAACAGTGTTATCAAACATGTAGAATAGATGGAAACCTTATATATTAAAGGTACTTAGAAAAACAATATCTAGTATTGATTAAAAAAACATTGAAAAACAATGCTAGTATCTCTAAGAATTCAAATCATACTTTCTATCCTATCCAACAATTCAACTGTTTACTAAAACCCAAGAAAAACAAAAAGTGTTAGGCAAAACACAATGCTCAAGAAGTATAAACAATCCCATATTTCATCAGTTGATGAATGGGAAAATAAAATATAGTATATATTCACACTGAACAAGAACTTGGTTTGTTTGGAGTTTTGCTGTGTTTCCCAGACTATTATGGTTTTCTTTGCTTTATTCATGTTCCAACATCTCTTTTGAGAAGCTTTGACTACAATTCTGTGTCACCAAATCCAGCATTGAATGTATAATTTGAATGAACTTGGTAAAAGCAAGCAGACTATCATTTCCCGGTCACTGGCTATAGTCATTCATTCTATCATGCTGTAAGTATTCTGTTAGTTATGGCTTAAAAATGTTATAAGTTACTAGGTTTTCATATATGCTTTTTACTGGGTTAAAAAGTTTTTATCCATATTTTGTTGAGTAATTTATCATTCAAGAGTATTTTCTGCTTTTATTAAAATATGAAGTTTTGACCTTTGAAAATTAATATGGTGAAATAAATTGATGAATTTCTAGGTATTAAGCAAACTTTGCCTTTGTGAGATGATTTCTATTTGGGTATGGTGTATTTATCTTTCTATACTATTACTGAACTCATTTTGCTAGTAATTTGTTTGGAAATTTTTCCTCTATCCTCCTACAAAAATTGTTGTCTGTAATTTTTTCACTGAAGTGCTAGGTTTGGCTTGGTATTATAGAAGTACTAAATTGAAACACTAATGAGACAATGTTTCTCTTATGTTTTAAAAGAGTTTGGAAAGTCTAGTAATAATTAGTTTTTGGATGTTTGGCATGAATTATTAATAAAGCTTCTGGGCCTGAGATTTTTTTCTAAGAAGTCTGAAATTTAGTAACTCAGTATGTTCATGTATTATACATCTATCTAGGTTTTCTATTAATTTTTCTATCAGTTTCAATACTTTATTTCTTTTTAGTATTTTGTTGATTCTCTCCAGATAATATTCTCTGCTAGACATTTTTATCTGCATGGGAATTCCCATGGAATTTTAAAAAGAACAAGGATTAACAATAGACTTTAGCAAGATCTCAGAATATAAGCACTGTACATGAAAATCAATAATACATTAGAAACTTAAAGGTTTTAAGCATTATTTACAATGCCTCAAAATACTAACTATCCACCAGAAAAGTGATGAAGGATTTGTCAGTCCTGTGCAATAATAATGACAAAACCCTGACATAAAAGAAATAAAAAAGTTTCACAAATCGAGAATATCCACACAAGTTACTAGAAAATTCACATTTCTAAGATGTTAATCTTCCCCTTTTTAATAAAATGTTGCTGTCACTTGTTGTTCTTTTGCATTGGCCCAGGTATGTTGCTCTTGTTGATCTCAAAGCCCTAACTTCATATGTGTCCTCAGCCCCAAAGTATCTAGAACTACAGAGTAAGTCCCACCCACACCAACCTAAATATTTCCTATTTCATCAATAGTCCTAACAGTCTTTTTCTTAGATAGTTAGGAAATTATCCTGAAATTTATGTATAAAAGAAAGGGACCTAAAAAAGCCAAAATAACTATGAAATGGGATCAAGTCAAAGAATTTGTATTGGCTCTGTTAAAATTCAAGCAGAGTAACTAAGACAGAGAACATTAACAACAGTATAGACAGGCAAAGGAACAAAGTCCAACAGCAGACCACATGTGTATACTTATCTTTAAAATCATATTTATTCATTGTGTGTATGTCTGTGTGTGCATATGTTTGAGTTCATGTACCTATGTACCACAAGGCTGTGCAGGTGAAGTCCACCTTTTGAAAGTCAGTTCTCCTGTTCCACTGTGAGACATGGGAATAGAACTTGGGATGTCCGGTGTCAGTGACAAGTGCCTTTGCGTGCTGAGACATTTCACTAGCCTAAGTGGTATATTTGAATATTTTTCTTTTTTTCTAAACATTTTTATTAATTCTTTAAAATTTTCATATAATGTACTTTGATAATACTCAGTCCCCTTATTCCCGCTAAGTCCATCCTCACTGCACCTCACCTTTATGTCCGCTTTTATTTTTTAATTAATCCATTGAGTTCAATTTGTGTTTCTGGGGTATGGTCAACCTAGCAGGGGACACACTTTTAAAGAAAACTGACTCTCCCTCAGAAGCATCAACTGTCAATAACTCTCCACTTAGGATAGGGACCTGTGATTCACTGCTCATCTGTGCTCAGATATTAACTAATGTCATCTTTTTACAGATCTTCTGTAGACAACGACAGCTGCTGAGTTCATGAGTGCAGGATTCCTGTCAGGTGTAGAAGACCCCAACCAATTTGTTTCTCTAATAATCTCTCTATCCTCCTCTTCCGTGATGATCCCTGAGCCTTGGGGGGAAAGTGGAGAATGATATAGATACCTATTTGTAGCACAACACTCCACAGATACTCTGAACTCTGACCAGTTGGGAGTTCTGTCTTAACTACCATTCATTGAACACAGAAACTCCTCTGGTGCAGTCTAAAAACTACACTAATCTATGGGGTAGAGAGATGAGGATTGAGAGGTCAGTTTGTTGCTATGTCTATTGAACAGAAGCAGAGTATTAAATTATTCTCTGTGGTCTGTGAACTCTTACCATGGGCTATTGGCAAGTTTTTCAGAACCATACTTATGCTTACTTTTATAGCGTGGGTTTTAAATCCAGTCATGCACTGGTTGGTTGCTTGCCCCCTACAATGGTTTGAATGATAAATGCCCCACATAGTCTTGGGCATTTGAACAGCCAGTCCAGAGTTGCTAGCACTGTTTTGTGGAGGTTTAGAGGAGGTGTGGACTTGCTAGAGGAAGTATGTCACTAGAGGCAGGCTTTGAGATTGAAAACCTGGAGCCACTTACAGTTTGCTTGCTCTCCTTTGTGTTTTGGTTCAGGATGTCATCTCTCAGATTCCTGATCTTGAAGCCATGCCTGCTGCCTATTACCAAACTGTCCCCACCATCATGAATCATACCCTCTGGAGCCTTAAGCCAAAATAAATATTTTTTTTGTAAGCTGCTTTGGTCATATTGTTTATTACACCAACAGAAAAGTAAATAATACACACACCCCCAGCATCCATGCCACTATGGTACATGTGTGGGTATATCTTGCCATCCTGTTCATTATTGTAGCTCACAAAAAGCAGAGTTAGAAAAAGACTGTTGGTGAATTTTAGTACCTACCAGTAGTACTATGAAAGCTAGAGAGTGGGAAGGGAGTTTCCTGGTCAGTAATTGATTCCTCAAAAGTCTTATATTAAATGTGTGCATTCTCTTTGGTAGTAGGACCTTACCTTCAAGCTCTAGTGAATAACAAAAAGCAAAACGAATAACTATACTATTGTACGAGATTCTCTGGGATCCCCTTGACCAACAACTTGAGGGGACACATCCCACATCTGGTAGTGGGTTTTGTTTTGTTCATTTTTGATTTGGTGATCCCTGGTTTCTCAGAGAAACATTATACCCTGTGTACAATAACTCTGTTTAAAATCATTTTTTTTTTCCAAAAAGGGTCTCACTGTGTAGATCTGCTTGCCTGGAACTTATATGTAGATCAGGCTAGCCTCAAACTCAGTCTCTTGCTTCTGTCTCACAAGAACTGGGAATAAATCTGTCCTCCCCCTCTCCTGGCTTCTCCTCCCTTCTTATCATATTGAGTTTTTAGAAAGCTACAGAGGCATTTCAGTGAAGAGGTATGATAATGATTATGAGCAGTTTCTATGTCTTTGCATTCCCCTTGCTTCTGTTGCTCTATTCATATAATTTCGCTTATTTTGTTGCTTACTTGCTTCACACAGGAGTATGAAGACATCCAGGAGTGTTTTTCACTTATATAAGTTTTTTTCTCAATATCTGGTTTGGAAATATTTTTCCCAGTGTAAGAATTCTTTCATTCCTTCAAAGTGTCTTTTGAAAGCAGAAATTCCTACTTTTGATGAAGTTCATTTTACTGGTTTTTCATTTCTTTATGATCTAAAGACTCTTTTCTCAACACAGGGTCACAAAAAGTTGTTTCTATGTTTTATTTTAGAAATTTATTTATGTCTCATATGCTTTGAGTTCAATTTCAAATATGGCCCTGAAGCATTAGCCAAGGTTTAGTCTTGATTTGGTCGCATAAATACTGTAACATTTGTAAAAATTCTATGTATTTGTGTGGGAGTATGTTTTTGCATGTGTGTTTGCTATAGCAAAAATGTGGAAATCAGAAGACAATTTGTAGAATTTGCTTCTCTCCTGCCAGTACATGTGTCCCAGGAATTGATCAAATGGACTTGGATTATCAAACTTTGCAAGAAGCAACTTTCCCCACCACTATACATCATTAGATAATAAAAAAAAAAACTGTTGCTTTGCTTTTTCACACCTGGCAATCTGGTGCTTGGGTATTTTTGATCATATGTATTTGGAATACTTTATGCCATAGAGTACTGGCTAATGTGCCCAGCAACACGCTAGGTATTGAAAAACTTCTGGATTTAAAGAAAGGATACAGGTATTTTATTCCAGGTAACACTGGTATGTGTGGAGTTGTGTAACACTCACCCATGACCCTGCATGCACCAGGAAGATGCTGCCACTGACTTTCTTCCCTGTCCCTGGAGTAACCTTTACTATATGGCAACTCAATGGCTGAAACAAACTCACAGCTTTTCAAGTCTATTTCTCAGTAATCAAGTTCATGATTTCTATTCTACAGCAGTAGATGTACTTTGTGCACATAATTTCTAATTTTACTCTCAGGATGGTGCATATCCCAGGGTGACATCTCATGATTATTTATAATCTGCACAGGCAAGAAGACTTGCTTTGCCTCAGGACCAAGACAAGTACACAACCTTCTTCGATTACTTTCTTCTCTCTGAATTTAAGATGTTATGAAATTGATAAGTTTTTATTCTGCTAGGAATTTGTTGCAAAAACTACTTATCATTCTGCAAAATATATGTTTTCCGTGAATCTCTGAACTTGTTGCTATCTGAGAACTGCACATAGAAAATTAAATAGCCTGGTTCATAGCCACTAAGAGATTACAATCAGCTACCAATGTGAGCACAGGCATTAAACTTCTTACAGATTTGCAGTGCCAAGGTATATGGTATGGGTTATAAAGCTTCATCTGCCTTTCTGCTAGAAATAAAGGTCTAAAGTAATATTGGTAAGATACAGATAGATATTGGTAAGAAAAATACCAATGATATAGAAATAAAATGGATTACTTATTTTTCTTAATTCTAGAATAGTGAAGAGACATTTAATATTTAAAATAAAGTATGGAAGAAGAGGTAGTGTAAAGGCCAGGGACACATATGGGAGGATGATTCAAAAGAGCTAGAACAATACTATTTTTTTTTTTGCAATTAGCTACATTTTAAGAACAAGGTATAAAGATTTGTTGCATCTTGCATTCTACACAACGATAATTGATATGGCAAAGAAAGTTTTCATTCCTGTTCACATGTGAATTCCCTGCAAAGCCTTTATTGTTTTGGAGCAGTGGCACTGATCATACTTTCAAATGAGCTGCATCGAAAGAGAAAAAAAACAAATAATGTTAGCTGATTATAAATTATTAAAGCACATGCATAGCTCCAGTTGAAACCACTTATGTACTAACAATTTCAACTATGGAGTAAATCAGTTAGCAACATTTTGCATAGCTACTCTGCATATGTTATAGAAAATAGTTGTCAAGATTTCTAAGCTGTTAAAATAAACAGATTTGGAGTTCAAGCAGCCAGATTGAGAAGAGCCGATTACCATAGAGACCACTCTCCATGGGCAAATCCCTCGAGTTCAAAAACCTGCAGCTGGTTAGTCTTGTGGTGAAAAATATAATGTTTCACCAAGCAGCTAAAAGCAGTGCATTTGGCTCCAAAAGTGAGAGACAAAGACCTACTTGCTGAACTCAGAAAAAAAAATTGGAAATTCATTTTCAAAGAGAGACAGACTTGAAGGGCTTTAAACTACAGAGTGAGAAAGAGAAAGAGGAAGAGAAAAAGCTGTGAGAGAGGAGAGACTTGCCAAGTGGAGGCACAGTTGGCTGAGCTTTCAGAGCTCCTGCCTCCTGACTGAGCATCAGGAAGGCTTAAGGTTTAAGTGCAATTAATAGAAGGTGGGAAGGGAAAAGGATAGCGGGTTTTCACACTCAGCTGAGAATTAGATTAAATCCCCAAGTTCATGAAGGAGAGGTGACAAAGTATATTTAAAATTTGTGAAACACTTGGGAAGGTAAAATCCTTTAAAACAACAAAAAAAATTTGAAAGGTTCATTCCCTCTTCTTTTTCTTCTAAGGAAAAGTTAAGTGTGGTTTGATACATGTGGAGCACAAATTGGCTTATAATTATGTTAACATCAAGTTACAGACTATATAACATCAAGTTACAGACTATATAAATCTTCAATACACTGGATGCCTTTTGATAGAGCTTAATAGCCTGAAAAGTGTTTTTCACAACACTCTTTAATTTTCCTTTGAGACTAAGACACTATGGTGAAGACAAGGCTTTCCATATATTCCAGCCTGGCCTTCAATTCAAGAAACCCCTGCCTCAACCTCCCAAGTGCTAAAGTTATAGGAATGAGACACTTTGCAAGTGAGAATGCTTTTATATATACTTACACACACACACACACACACACACACACTATATATATATATATATTATATATATATATATATATATATATTCCCATTTTATAGGATATTTTTATGCCTGGAATAGAAATTAGACCACTGGAAAAATCTAAAGTGCTTATTCTCTGTCGCTTTGAAGCAAAGGTTAACAGAGCTCCCCTGTTTATTGGCTCTGTGCTGGGACCCCTTTAAGTCAATTATATTACTGGCATTTGTTTTTAAATGATATTTAAATTTCAGAAATATAACTTATATAGAGACAAGAATTATGTTTGATTTGTTTTAAATATTAACAAACTAAAATATCTCACTTGATTCTCTTAAATGGCTCTGTAAGAGTACCACTCTCCTTCTTCAGCCCTAGTAATGAAACATCATGAACTCTGGGTTGGTATCCTTAATATAAAACAGTAGCTATTGTTAAAATATTGTTCAAATACATTTTAAGGCAACCCATTTTACTTTGTTTTCAGACATTATTGAATACAGTGTGTTCTTTATGGAAAGGCAAATTGTTGATAATGTTGTACCTTGCATTTGCAACCAGAGCTTACAAAATCAATGTATAGTCAATATTTCATCATCTAGTACGGAAGTAGATAAGGTTTCTTTGGCTTATAGATGCAATAATTATTTTGGAGTTTTCCCTGATTTAGTCTATAAATGAACTGGTTGGGATCCTTAGAATTAGCTTCTGGAATGGACAACCATAACTAACAAGGATAGGCTGTGTGAGCACCAAAAAGAAAGGACGAGCAACCAGTGAAGCTAATCTTCACACCTAGACTCCATTACAAATAGGCATTACACACAAGTCTCATTCTTGTCTTCACTTCACACCTCAAAGCTCTGTGGACTCAGAACAATGTATAACCATCTGAAATTGGAAAAAGATCAAGAACAATTCTGTACAACTTCTTTCAGAAAATGAGAGTAGGAATGCTTTTTTCTCATCACTTTAATAAAAATTAAGAAAATATATCATTAGAAAAGAAAATTATAATCTAATATTTCCCCTAGACTTGTGTGCTAATATTCTCAATGTTGCATGAAACAGCAAAATGAATAAAAATAAGGATATACTGCAACCAAATAAGGTTTCTTAGAGGAGTACAAAGATAGTTCAATATTTTAAAAGATATATCAATGTAATTTAACATGTCAGTTGCTCAACAAAGAAAAATTGTTTCATTAAAATGTTAAAAAATATTACATGTTAAAAAAAATTGACAAAATCAGGCTGGGCATTGATAGATAGCACATGCCTTTATTCCCAGCACTCTGGAGGCAGGGGCATGCATATCTCTGTAAGTTCGAGGTCAGCCTAGTCTAGAAATAGACATGGAGAAGACCTGTTTTATAAAAAATAAAACAGACAAAATCAAACACACATAAAATTATTTCAGAAAAATTAGGAGCTAAGGAAAATATGTCAACATGATTAAACATATAGAAAAGCCAAAGACAACATTAAACTGAGTTGTGAGAAATTAGATGATTTAGCAAAGAATGGGAAAGATAAGAATGCCCTTTTTCAGAAGTTTATTCACCATCACATTTAAGGGCCTACATAGGATAGTAGGAGAAGAAAACATTAAAAATGCTAAGTCTAGAAAAGAATTATTTGTTCTTTGTTTATAGAAGATGTAGTTATCTTTATAGAAAATTGAAAAGGAATGGACAGAATCATGGAATGAGTAGATCATTGTACCATGGTTACAAGGTACAATGTCAAAACTGGAAAACCAGATTTCTTTCCTATATGCCATAAGTAAACATTTAGAATTAAAAAAAAAAACAAATTTTTTAAAACATCTCCAAAATTAAAATGCATAGGTTTAAATTTTACAGGATATACATGAAATTTACATGAGGAAAAGATCCAAACTTTATTTTATTTTTAAAGAACCAAATAAATGATCGTGTTCACAGATGAAAAGTTATATAAGGGGCAATGAAAGTAAAACATCTAACAAAATTCCAGAAAGTTGTTTTTTTGTTTTTTTTGTTTTTTTTGTTTTGGTAACAACACAGAGACATAAAAGTTCATATGAAAAACTAAAGACACAGAGTTGTTGACATGATACTTGAGAGGAGCATCAGAGTCTGGTAAGAGCCACTCTTGTCACTTAATATATATTTATAGTAAACAAGACAGGACCATACTCATGAAAGACTTAGCAGATGCATCTATTAAATAGCATAGAAAACACAGGGATGAGATGCACAAATATATAATGAATGTAATTGGATTTTTGAAAATGATGGAAGGAAATTCAATGGAGAATAGTCATTTTTCAATACATAGTACTGAAAAAAAACAGCCGTGTACATGAAAAGACAACAAAACCTAATCTAGACAAAGATTTAAAAACATTATTCCATCTGTTTGGTGGATCATATATTCAATAAATAATAGAATTCAAAAATAATAAATTTCTGTAATGTAACATAGGGAAAACCCTAGGTGGCTTGAAATTGTTGGTGACTCTTTATATGGATGCAATGCTATAAAATATAATCTTAATAAATTATATTTCACTAAACTTAAAACTATTGCTTTGTGAAAGACATTGAATGAAAAGTCTTGACCTGGGAAAATATGTGTAGTACATATTTGATGAACACATAGTATCCAAACGATACAAAGAACTGTCAAGCAAAATATCTGAATAGATACTTCATAGGAAAATATGTTTAACATATGTTATTATTTAATTACATGCTATAGCAAAAATGACCACTATACACCTATTAAAATGATAAAAAGTCAATGACTGAAAATGTCAAATGCTCATGAGCATGTAAAACACTATGAGTTCATTCATTATTGGCAGTAATGCAAACTTGTGTGGTCACATTAGAAGATAGTTGTCAATTTTTCCAATTTTGAATATAACTGTATCATAAAATCAAGTCATCCTATTTTTGACTATTCAAAAAGAAGAACAATAATGGTGCATACTTTTTTTTACATCAGTTTATGTATAATTGACAAAAGTTAGAAACCACCAAGGTGTTTTCAAAAGGCAAAGAGACAAACTGTGGTGTATCTTTACAATGGAACATTATTCAGAAATGAAATGAGCTATCAAGCTATAAAAATGCAACTAACTTAAATACATATTTCTAAGTGAAAGAAACAAGCTTGAAGAAGCTACATATGTATGACTATATTTACAGCTTTCTGAAAAACAAAACCACAGAAACATTAAAAGATTATAGAGACTGATGACTGCCAGGTGGTGTTTGGGAACAGGTGAAGTGAGCAGGTCAGCAGGAGCATTTACAGGACAATGAAACGAGAGCAGTGAAAACAGTAGGTATGTGGCACTGTGTACTTCTCGATCAGAGACTGTGCAAACATTAAGTGAACTCTAAGGTGGGCAATAGCCTTCGGTTCACAACATTGATGAAGGGGTTTCTCAGGGGTTTTCACAGATACAATTACAGCATTTACCAAGTGGAGGCATGAAGACTACAAGTTCAAAACTGACTTGGATTACTCAATGAATACTGAGCCAGCCTGGGATACAGGGTGAGACCTTCTTTCAAAACACACAAAAATAGAAATATTTGTTCATTTTTTAATTGTTTCATATTATATAAGATTAATGTTACTAATAAAATAGTGATGGGAGTATTTATGACATGTTTAATTTCTTTGTTTTTTGATAAACCTAATAAATACTAAAAAATAAAATTTACATAAAAATAAGTTTCTTTCCTAAGACAAAGATGAATTTAACCAATAGATTTAGCCTCTGGTTCTAACTTCCCAAATTCTGCCTTTGGTAACTTTGACCTTTTTTTTCCTATATTGACTTCTACAGAAATAGATATTTCCCTTGATTGCCTTTGGGACTTTATAGCCCTTTATCACCTGGGCCAGGCATCAATCTTAGTCTTGGCTTTCCTGTTCAAACATATCTTATTGATGAATCGTCATGAGCATCATGCTAGATCTTAAACTGATGGCAAGTAAATATGACCAGTATTCTCTGCCTTTTGACCATCAGATCAGGGGGCACCCAGATGGCAATGTACTTGAATAAACAAATGACTACCATTTAGGTGCTTGACCGACAAATAGTTAAATCTATTTTTGTTTCCTCCTCAGGGATACAATCAGGTTTTCTTTGGTTCTAGAAAATCTTGAGATTATTCTTAGTCTGCCTTGACCAATCTGTTCAGGAAGAATATCCATGCATTATTTAAAATAGCCAAGAGAAAGAATTCCCATGCTGGTGCTCAAGAAAAACCTGTTCTACTTTCAGCCATTTTACCTGGGTTTTCTTGAGCAAGACATAGCCTCTTAATATTTGAATCTGCTGTCTTTTTCAACTATCATTCCCTTTCATCAAACAGCACTTAGGAATGCTATACGTTTGCTCCTACATACCCCCTTATTCTAGCTGGTTTTAGCATACTTTCTTTAATAACACTTGTCAACTAGCCTTTACACTGTCCATCCCAGGGGAAGCCAAGCAAGTAGTGCTGATACATGTCCCTGCACTGTCTTTTCTGAAGAACTTGCCTTTGTACCAAATGCTAATTATGACATTACTTTAAAAACACATGTGTTAGTATCCTACATCCACTAGGAAAAGGAAAATAGCTGATAAAATACAAAGGAAAGAACACAGAAACATATCTAAAAGGAGACACAAACATGCCAGCAAGGAAGCTGTTGAGATCAGTTTTCCATTCTGTAAAACACAGTGGCTTTTCAGGTTGGATAGACTCCATTTTACATGTCACTTCATTGGGAGGCAGAAGATGAGTACAGCCCCTGGGTAGACCCCAAAACTGCTCAGGCACCATTTGTCCGGCACAGATTATTAAATGCCTTATTGTTGGGAATAGAAAGGAAAGCACCTTATTAGTTTATTGGGGTGAATTGAAACTGTGGGAGCATGTGGGAGTATTAAAACATCACTTGGGCACTGTAAAGCAATGGACACAATATTGCAGTAGTATTGCCCCATGCCACCTTTTGTCTGATGCCTAATGTATGCATAAGGGAATGACAAGGAGAGGACGCCCACATTGTTTCTTGAGTGTTGGCTCACCTCTGACTCTGGTGTTCACATGGATTGTTATGCTGTCTGACTGTCCTTTTGTTCAGGGAATTATGCACAATATCCAGAAAAAACTGTATATAATTTTTCTTGGTGCAACCAAAGGCTGTCTAGTCCCTAAATCTGAAAGAATTGTGTCATGTTGGGGTACTGCATGGACATAATGGAATTTAGGTCACTTATAACATTGTCCACACAACCTCAAATAAATCCAAAAATTATGCTCTTAAGTTTTAAAAGCTTGAAAGTATAGCAGTTTGTTCTAGGTACATGGTCCAACAGATAAAAGTACTAGACACACAAGCCTTATAACCCAAGTTTCATCTCTGGAACCCATGAGATAACAGATATTTTCACTTGCTCATTATGCTACCTTTCCCTGTAGAGATCTGAACAAATCTCTATTCACCCCAGATCAGACCAAAGTACAATTATACCAAAGTCAACTTGGTGAACCAATGCATCCTTTGGGCTTACAGGATACACCTGAGGTTTAAAATGAGCATGGATGACCCCAAAACAAAACTCCACCACGTTATGAATGGCATCCTCATAGAGTCTTTTTCATAGTGTTCCACCTTCAATTAATCTCCCACTTCCTATATAGTCTAGCACCTCCAAAGATCACTTTGAGCTGTGTGATGTAGTAACAGCTGAACTCCCCAGTGAAGTTCTGTGACCCTCCTTTCCTCCATCTACTAAGAAGTATCTATGGTTCCATTACCATTACCAGAGACCTGGCTATCAATCTATTGTCTGTTCTAGTTTCCATGACTACCAGGAGCAAAGTCCAAGATGGCAAGCATCTTCTCATGCTGAAGGAAAAAAATGCTACTGTACAATACCATATATGTATAGCAGCAGTCCTACACACAAATGGGAGACAGAAACAGGAACATTTTCCAGATGCTTTAGGCTAACTAGCCTAGAGCACTCAGTGAAACAAAATAGACAAGAAAGACCCTACCTCAGTAAGATAGACAGTGATAACTCTAAAATGCTGCCCACTAGCCACTAGGAATTCTTCCTAGGAATTCCCACCATACTTCTCCAAATAAATATCAGTTATCTTTATATTATGCATAATAAGAGACTCTAAGAAGACACAAGAAGATACATAAGTCTCCTTCCAGAATGAGATTTATTTGTGATCAATTCTCTGATTTGTTTGGTGATGTCTTAGAAATTAATTTTTTGAATGTCTCCTGACTTCTTGGTTGACTGAAGATGAATATATATATATATATATATATATATATATATATATATATATTGACATCATATATATGACAACATATATATAAAGAAGAGAAAAGTAAGTCAGAGGGTTATACAGCTCAGCCAGGTGTTTGAGGCTAGGGGAACTTGACCTAGCCAGGCAAATGGCAGGATACAGTAAGGTGAGAAAAGAGGGCACCACGAAATAATTTGCAAATTGGATGAAACTCCAGCCCTGTCTCCTCCAGAAGCACTTGAGTTTTTTAGGCAGTGTCTGCATTTGTATGTGACAGAAGAATGTACCCCCATCCCCCAATTATCTAGGTCATATCAAGTTCGATTCCCTGCAGACCATGGTGGCTCAATATTTGTATTCTCTTCCTTGTCCCTTAATACATCCTGAAAATGATAGGGGTGAGTGAGATGAAGGCATTAATTTTTTAATAGAGAATGATTTTCTTCCATAATCTGATGGCTCATAAGCTTGTATCACACTATGTCTTCCTTCTGCAGCAAAAGGTAAGGTGCTATGTGAAGGGCAGAGTTAACACCCTAAATTATGATTAACTTTTCCTTTAACGCATAAAAGAAATGGGGGCTCAGCTTGGTAAAAGGCCTTAAATTCTCTGTTATGCATCGAGTAGCTACTGATGAATGTTCTAGTTTATGACCTTTATGGGCAGTCATCATTTCAAACCCACTTCTAGACATGAACTTGGGGAATTCTTTCTGTAAAAGGCATAGAGTTCAGGGAGAATTTTTACAACCAATTCACTACATCTGGAAACAACTATATTGTACTTAAAACAAAAATATTAAAAGTTGAATGTTTCAAAATACATAATAAGTATATCTCCCTGTTTTTCATTCTGTGTTACATTAGGAAAAAACCAACAAACCAGCCAGAAGAATTTAAAGCACAGGTATGTGGAAATCTTATTCCAAGGCAGGTCTGCGAAGGACTGAGTGCTAGTCCAGGAAGCTTACCAGTAAAGAAAAAGGCTGTGGTCTGGAAGTTACTAGTCTCCAATACACACTAACGGTGTGATCTTTCACATTTATGATTGTGATTGAGTCACAGGCGCCAGATAATCCTAGGATTTTAGAAGTATTTTCAGAAGTTATTAAGTATCTTGGATGCTTCTGTCTCTTCTAGGTTAAAAGATAAAACATCTAGTCATTTCTTACTTTCACAAAATCCACCTCTGCTGTAGTGCACATTTTTCACCAATAAAACACAAAGGAAAACTCCTTGTCATAACAACTGTGGTGAGTTCACTGTATTTTGTCTTCCAGTAGGAACAACATGGTTCTGTAATTTTCAAGATTGGTAAACAAATAAATGAACAGACCATGGAGAGTCCCTACTATGAAATCTATACTGTGGAATTACTGATGTGTTAAACAGGTGAGCCTGGAAGCATTCACAGATGAAATTATTATGAGTCTTAGAACTGACTTTAAAGTAATTCTTGAAAGAGAGAAGTATCTAGAGGAAATAAGACTTGGCAGATTATTACTAGAATTGATGGTTTTTTGTGTTTGTTTGTTTTGTTTTGTGGCCACATAGAAATACCACTTACTAGCCTATCTGTGTTTGTTTAAGTTTGAAAATATTCATAACAGATATTTTAATTGTATCTTATGGATCCCAGGTCTACATCCTGTTTTTAATTATGTATAAAACTGGTAGTGGGTTTCAGTTCAAGGTGATTAGTTGCTTATGCTGAATCACAACCAACTGTGGTTTCTCCTTTGCTTTGTTCCAAGTGGAACATGCCTTCTAACAGCACTGGGCATCCCACACATTCAGAAATGGGTTTGCCAATAAAAGACACGGGTTAAGCAAATAGGCAAGATCTCACAGTCTGAAGAACTCAGGTCATGGCCCCTAGAGTTCTCTCCCAGGACAGAATTAAGAAGCCCTCCTGTGATGCAGTTTTTATAACTCCTATGATACTACCCAGTTCCTACCTCTTCCACATGCTATCATGTAGGCTAGACTATATGTTCTGGAGTGGAACTTGAAGCAATCCACTGAAAGAACATGAAAGTCAGACATTCATCATGACTCTCTGTTACCCTTATTTTAAGCTGTTCCTTACAATAAAGCTCCTCTCCAGGTTTCTTTCTTTTCCCTTTTCTTTTTCTTTCTTTCTATTTTTTTCAGACTGTATCCCTTTCATCTTAAAGCTCTGTTTATGCTGCCTCTGATATAATGTACTAGTTATTACTAACACTCTCCACCTTCATAGCCCAGTCATGGCTCTCATGGTCAAGGTCCTTTCTCCTAGTAAAGCTCTCTGACAAGTAAACATTACCATCTCATTTCAAGAAGCAATGGAGGACCATCCTCTTCTTCAGTAACATGGAGCCAGGTGCTAACCATTTAAAAGCTCTCTTTATTAAAGTAAAATGTGATCTTATCAGGCTTAATACCTATAGAAGCACAATACCTATTGCTACTATGGTAATTATCTGTGTGGCCAGATAGCAGAATAAGGTTCTAACAGACAGGTGAGATCCAGTTTACCTACTCTGAATTCTTTTTCCCCATATGTATTATGTTTGAATTCTGGGAATGAATCCAGCTATGAGCAAAATACCAGTCTGAATCTAACTGACCAATTTCCCTAAAAGTCACAACTAGAATTCTCTTTCAGACCCTGTAGAGCAACCTGTTTTAATAAGATGATGAAGGAACAGTTTTGATGTTGACTCTTGTGTCAAGGCAAAGTTCTTATAGCAGGTGACATTATCCATGCTCTAAATATTAAGACTAACACATGTCACCATGAATTTCAAATCCATTTTCTTCCATTGAACTGGCTCAAATCCTGCCTTCTCCACTAAACAACACTGAAAATATCAGCCTCCATGAAAGTTTTTCTCATTCATTCATTCATTCATTCATTCATTCATTCATTCATTCAAGAATTGAGACTATGCACAGTCTCACTATACACACAGACATGCACACACAAACCACAGTAACTGCACAAAGTTCAGTAATAGTTTTACAACAAACAAACAAATCAAGGTCTCATTACATACCTCTGGCTCTCCTGGAACTCTCTACTTAGACCAGGTTAGTTTTAACTCACCAAGATCTATTTGTCTCTGCTTCCTCCTGAGTGCTTGCATTAAAGGTGTATGTCACCATGCCTAACCTAAAAGAAATGTTTTGACTGACTGAATATAAACATTTCTTATGAGAACCTTGCAATTGTCATGAACATAATTTATAATTTACCATGTAAAATTAGAACATAGGCCGTTATCAAGTAACTGACTCTGCCTATATGTGAAACACCTTCATTGGCCAATCACAGAAAAGACAATGGACCAAAAGCTCTCCTCTCTAGCTGCTTACTGTCTGGAGGCTCAAGCAGATGTGTGTGTGGTAACATGAAGGCAGGGGTACAGAACAAAGCTCAGAATAGCTTCCAAGGTGTTGCCTGTAATTTCCATTAAAACAGAAAAAAAAATAGTAAAATTCCTTGACATTTGCATACATGTATATGATGAACTTGATTTTTGTAAGTGAAGCACAGTAAAGAAACCACAGAACGCCCATTCCATATTTGGTGGCAAGGTTTTTTTGTTGTTGGTAAGAGAGAGAGAGAGAGAATAACCAGAAATGTCAGGAAGAGTCCATGTCAGAGAGAAAAATAGAAACAGTGGACAGTGTGGGAGCTAGCATAGTAGGGGAGGATTAGAGGAGGAGTGGTAGAGGACAGAAGGACCAGGATGCTAGTGTGGGCTTTGAAGTTTATAACAAGTATATGTGACTAGGGACTGAGGGACCCTGGAGGACAGCATGAGCTTGACCTGAGCCAGCTGAACAGCATGAAACTGAAGAGTTTTTAACTCCTATTGCCCTCTTTCATCTTCCCATTCCTGCATCCCAACAAATGCTCTCCCTCTTTCCTTACCTTGTGTACAGCCCACTGAATTTAATTACCGTGGCATGCTTGACTGTGGATGAGAGGTTATTTAGTAGAACAAGGGCACCTTCTCAGTGGACACATCATGGAAGTCAGTGACACCTTTCTCCCTGCTACTATTGACTGTGAAAATTGTAGTGGAACCTTCTGGGGCCTCCATGATTGGAACAAAAAAATTTCTTGATCCTAGCTCCCAACTGTTAATCTTATCAACGATAAGGAAGTGATAAAATGTGGTGCTGCTCTCCATCATTAGAAGGCTGGGAGGTCTGCGGGGACTGGAATTTGAGTGTTGCCTGCTTTGGCAGAGACTCATTGCCCCTTGTGTTTTATTCTGACAAGCCCTTACTAACTTGTAACGATGAAGCACAGCTACATGATCATGTCACACAAGTGTAGACTGTCCATGATGGAAAGTGACAAGGTAAAGTAAGAATCTGAATTTGTTTGCCAGGAAATTCAGTTCAACAGTTTCAATTAACTGGTTAAGAAAGCCTTTCTTATCTTCCAGAGGAGGTGAACACTTGAAAAATAAATCTCTTAGCTCAAAGATTACTCAGAGCTGATCTCTGTCTCTTCCCATTACAGTTAATGGACCTGTAGCTTAGTAGACTTCAGTGAGATCAAAATCTAAAAGAACATTGTGTCTATTCTATAGCATAAAATCAGTAGGCAACTTCTAGAAAGACAATGGAAAAAGAAGACATCACACATGTGTGATCTGTGCCCACTTCTATGCAGAAAGTTATAAATAGAAGCAGAAAATACTATGGAATATTAATAAAAGAAAAATAGTGAATTTTTTTAAATCAAAATATAGAGACTTTAATAGTGAAATTTATTACCAAAGCAATTTGATATTTAAAGGTATTTATAGCATGTAAATTTAATTAATTAAATAATTACTCACTAATGTATTTTACAAAGAAGACGAAATTATGTGTTTTTTTTTACAAAATTCTAATATTGTACAATTTCATGTTGTTTTCTATTTCCTCTCACAAAGTGATCGCAAATGTTATTTTTGAGGAACTACGGCAAGTTTTACCCCCCTTTTTTTTTTCAAGACAGGGTCTCTCTGTGTTGCTTTGGAGGTTGTCCTAAAACTCACTCTATAGACCAGGCTGGCCTTAATCTCACACTCACAGAGACCCTCCTGCCTCTGCTTCTGGAGTGCTGGGATTAAAGACATGCACCACCAATGCCCAGCTATCTATTGTTTTATAAATGAATATGTGCCTGTATGTGTGTGTGTGTGAGAGAGAGAGAGAGAAAGAGAGAGAGGGAGAGAGAAAATTCTTTTATTGATGCTTTATTATACCTATAAAATGGAATGTAACTGTCAGTTTTCAGTACTTTTGGCAAAGTAAGGGCAGAGATTACAACTGAAGAGTTAGAAGTAAATGCTTTAGGAAAAGAGAGGGAGTTTTGTCTTATCTGTTAGATAAATTTATATGCAAGCAAACCCAAGAAGGTTTGGACCCACAGATATAAGGCATGAAAGATAGGCATGACAGTTTGTGTTGATAATCTCAGCGCAGAGAGGTAGAAGCATGATTATAAGGAGCTCAAGGCTAGTCTGGGATAAGGCAGGGAATTTAATGTAAAACAATAAATGAAAGGAAAGGATAAAGAAGGAAAAGAAGAAAGGTGAATACTGTTCTCTTTGTTCTGTTGTTCTTTATCTTCAACCATCTTTGATGTGCCAACAGTGCCTCCTGAGAATACTGGATTGCAATCCTCTGTAATTCCTCAAAACCTCCTTCAAAAGAGGATAGATCTGCATTGCACACTTTAGCCTAACAATACCGTGCACATACCCTCTGCACAGTCACACAACTGGGATGTAACTAATGACCAAGTAAAGGAACGAAATGGAATAACTATCACAGTAACTTTCATTCTTGTTGATACTAAGAGATCTTGGACATCAGTCCTATTCAGATAACAGTGTTTCCCATTCTTCAGGTCAGAGGACCTCAGGACTATGGACCTGAAAATGAGGTTAATGACTGTGGAAGATGGTGAAGGGAGATTATCCAGTTTTCTGGAATCTGATGATTGCTTTACAATAATCATGAAGAAGAAACTACTACTTATCCATTACTGAAAGAAGCTATGTTTATAAATGCAGATTTATCTCTGTGATTCCACAAGACACCCCAGGTTAACCTTACTCCATGTTATCTGAACCCCCGAACACCATTTTTTTTCTAAAGTGGAAAGTATTGCTCTGAGTCCTTGATCGGAGACCCATCTCTGTTCTCATTCAGTAATCAGAAGCAATCTTCCTCTATATACTGTCAACAAACACAAAGTTTGGTGGTCTCTGTCATAGGAACTTCAATCATAAGTCATAACATTCACAGGAGAAAACTGTATAAAAAAAAGAAAAACTTGGGCTGCCATGTGGTCCTCAGTATATCCATGTTCTCAGAACAAAGTTGGACAAATCTCTCTACTAGGGCATAAACCACTTCATAGACCTCCAAAAGGGCAGGGCACAAAGTGAAACAGGTGCTTGACTGTTTGTCCCTCCACACAACTCTGTCATGGTTGTAGCTCATTCCTTCATGCACCACACTTTACGCTCTTGAATGTAGCTGCTATGGTGATTGCATTGTGGCTATCATGTCTTCTTCTTGCCACTGTAGAACTGAAAGCATTCACTTCTGCTGTGTTTTAAGAAGCCCTTACATATTCTTTCCTGAGGATTTGTCTACCTTTGCAAACTCAAAATTTGTATCCTCTGTAATTCTATACACAGACATCATTTCAAACACATTTAGTATATTTGATACTGAAATATCAAATAGTAGGAGAAGCAATTTACCAGAAGAATGTCTTCACATTTACCAGTTCTCTTTCCCGTTTTGCTTTATCTCTTTGCAGCTAATAGAAGTGCTAACTTTCAGCTAGGAGCATCAACGTATGATGTATTTAGCATGCACATTTCCCCAGCATGAGATCTCTCAAAAAACATGTTTTGTCTTTTATTAGTAGTAATGCCCTGAATTTATTATAACTGGGAGCTCTAATGACAGAGCAGAGCAAGTCGGAGACCTTCAAGTAGAGTGGATATTGCATTGTGTAACTGGACTAGCTAGAATCCAAAGCAAACAGGGAGTAGACACTGTCCATCCTGACCAATGTTAAGCTGCATTGTTTTTCCCTTTGGACGACTGCTGAACAATACTATGAATCGCAGCTTTGAGATTTGGATCTTTGTGGGGTCTATTGTAGAATACTTTTTACCATCAAGCACTGTGAATGGCCCTCCCTCCTGGAATGCATCAGTCTAGAAGCACTCAGAGCTTTTAGCTTGTTAGTGTAAATCAACTTTTAGTGCTTGTGTTTGAGAGGGAAGGACAGCAAAATTGTACATCCATACATTACTTTGGCTATTTGTAAAAGGTTAAAAAAGAAGAATGGAGGAGAAGACAGCCATATTTTGTGAAGGCTTAAGAAATTACTTTGAAACACACATTCACACACAGATATCCCTGCCAGCTACTAGTGGTGTCAGACAAACTGAACGTCAACGAGGCGATTTACTGTCAGCATGTGATGATGTTTGACATGCACCACTTTTATGTTTTCCCATTTCTTGCATGAAATTTGTGGAAGTTTTAAAGCTGTTTGACACAAGAAATCTGCCTGCTGCTCTGGCCATGTGAACCCAGCAGACAGGAAGTGGCAAGGGGCTGTAAAGAATGGCCAATAAATTGGGAGTTGAGAAGCAAGAGTGATGAGTTAGGCAAGTTGTTGATATTGGAAATTTTGATTTGAGAGCTTATAAAGGTGACTGAATGTGACATTCAGTCATCTGGATTCTGAAAGAGGTGAGTGCAAGGATTATAGATGATAGCTTTTAGTGAAGGGCAGAATCTTTTAAATCTTTTACGGCTGAAGTCTCAAGGCAAAGTCAGAACTAGATCAGAAGATAATCAATACTCTGAAGCAGATTTGGAGTTCTGGAACATTTTTACTCAGATACTTAAGCTATGGAATGGCATTGGAAATCACCTACATCTAAACAAATAGAAGGGGTGGATATGGTAGCAACAGATGAACATTATTATGGTTGTTAATTTTTTGCTTTTATGTTTTGGTGACAAGTTTCTATATATAGCCCTAGCTGACATGGAACCTGCTCTGTAGACTCGGCTGGCCTAGATCTTAGAGATCTGCCTGCCTCTGCCTCCAAAGTGCTGAGATTAAAGCACCACAAGGCCCAGCCTACTAAACATTATTTTTTAAAAGACAAAACCACATGTGCTATAAGCATCTCATTTGTGCATGTAAAATGTGGCTCCAGTGGTAATGTATGTATTATCACAAATCTGATGTGTGTATACTCCAAACTGTTGTTCAGTAAACTTGCCTTCACCAGCTTTTCTCATACAAATAGGAGAATTAAAACTATTGAAAGAAAGACTGCAATGATGTTCTTTTCTTGTCCAATGTTGTGAAGGCTGGAAAATGGGCATGTGTCATTCTTAAAGTGGAATCTTTAGAAGATGTTCACTAAAGATTAAAGATGTTCACTGTGTGAACAAAAAGAGAAGACCGTCTTAGATTTCCATCTGGAAATAATTGTGAATACATGTGCTATTACATATAAAGTGTCATGTAATATTGTGCTCAGCATGTGAAAAGCCTCCCCCACATATGAGGAACAGCTATTTGTGTAAATACTTCCTAAAGCTCTATATGATGCTAGAAATTTCCCTTTGTCTTTAAAATCCCAGTCTCATGAGTGCATACTTCTTAGCTCATGATATTGCATGAAACCCAAATGATAAAATCTGAACATCATCATATTCCTCAAAAAGAAAAAACACTGATGCCTTTCTACATCAGCATTCATGTTTTTCTCATCTGCTATTATTGGATAAAGTCTTTTTTACCAACCAAAGGTCAAAGACTCACCTCCCTAGATTTTTTTATTATTAAAACAACAGTTATATTTATTTAGTGTGTGTAACTATATAAACGTGTGTGTATATGTTTACTAGAGCTTGAATGTGGGGCTAAAGAGGACAACATGTTAGTTAGTTATCTACTTCTACAAGGTGGATTCTGGGAGCTATCTCTCTGGCCCATGCTCTGGTTGGTCTCCTGTGCTTAATTAAGTATAGAGGAAAAACTAGGACCTTGGTGGAAGGAGGAAATAGAATAGATTTTATGGGTGGACAGGGGGTGGGAGGGCAGAAATGGGAGAATCAGGGTGGGAAGGTAAAGAAGATGTGGCCGAGGAAGGGAATGCAGGGAGAGACAGCTAGAATTGATTGACACCTGAGGGGTGATATGGGAAACGTACTGGAGTGGAAACTTCCTAAAACAATATATTTTGGTGATCTTGAAGATGTCTTCATATAATGAGTGAGACAGAACCCCAAATGGCCATCTCTGGTCTCGAAACAGAGCTTCTAGTACCAGGGTCAGGTTCCATCCAAATGAACTGTTGGTTAAAGGAGTCCCATGGAAATCCTCAAACAATGCAGGATGTTGCCAGGACAATAAGTTGCTTTCCACAAACTGACAGTAGAGCCGCATTGCTGAAGACAACACCCACCTGACTCATTGAACATGAAGAAGTCACGTTAGTGTTTCCACCACTAGGTTCTAGTGTCTTTGATTTGGGAAGGTACTCTTCAGGCTACCAAAAGAGAAATGTATAAAACAGTGGTTCTCAAACTTCCCAATGCTATGATCAACAAGAAAAGAATCAGCAAGTGTGGTGAGGGTAACAAAGGGTTTTGGAGTTACATATTATCAAAATATATAACATACACATGTATGAACTTAAAGTAACAAAATCTATTTGGTGGAAAACTGATATAAGTCATTGTTTAGCAATTTCCTCCAATTGAAACATTCCCTCCTGGAGGGAGGAGGAGGGGCTTGTAAAGTTTCAGGAAGTAAATGTAATTCACAAAGCTCAGGTTGCAAATAAAATTCACAAGTCAGTCTCAGGATGCTCCATAAACTTACAAGTTTCACAAGACCCCTACCTGGGGTGCTATAAGCAATCACAACTTCTGAGATGAGACTCTCTAATCTGTTATTTTACCAAAAAAGCCATGCAGAGAGCTCCAGGGATGTATCTTCTTAAGAAATAACCCAGTCAAAAGCAAATTTCTTGGTGTTGTCACTGTGTTTGAGTTTCATGTTTCTGTAAGTCGCTCCTCACCCACACTCCTTATAAGCAATACCAATAAGCTAATTGTTCACTAAACTGGTCTTGGTTGGACTGCAGTACTAAAGGACAGTGGGAAACACCCTGCCCCTGGCTTGACCCTGAGCTCTGAGACCTGGAAATCCCCACCCCAGTGACTCAGGGTTGACATTAATGGCCAAACTATTTGTCAGAATTAATGGCCAAGCACTGTACTTTTCCACTAGCTCATTGGGCATGCTTCAAAGACCCCATAAAAGATCATCCATCTATCCAGCCCACTGCTGTCTCTCTTCCCATTCAGAGGCAGCCACCATTCTATGTCTCTCCTGATGGGGGAAGTCCTTCTGTGTATATATAAATAAACAGTTGATAAATAAAGCACTGTTGGCCAATAGGGAAGCAAGATAGTTGGGATAGGAGTCAAGGAGGATACTGGGAAATGTAGTAAAGAAGAGTGACGAAATGTGATCAAGGGAAGAGAGGACAAATGCTGCTTGCATCCTCAATAAGCCTTATAAAACATATAGATTAATGGTTATGGTTGATACATAAGACAGAGCTAGCAAATAAGAAATCCTAGTCATTGGCCAGCAGCACTGTAACTAATGTAGGACTCTCTGTGTCATTTGGGGGCCGTAAAGTAGCAGCAGAACCCAGGCAGCTGGCAGAAATTGTTATCGTTACACTCTCACCAAGAAATATCTTATATAAATTTCATTGTGTGGTGCGACTTTGTGGTATTCCTTGGCTTTTGACTGCCAAGGTGTCATTCTGCCTTACATGGGTTCCTCACTTTGATCTGTTGTTAGTTACCTGTCAAAGATGAATAAACATTTGTTCATGCCCTCCCAGGAAAAGTCACACAATATATACTACTAAAAATGTATTTGACATCTTGATTTCATTCAGCACAATTGATGCCCAAACAGGGACCAATAGGACAAAGATAAGCTGAGAGGGGGCTGGAGAGAACCCTGCTAGGATCCAAAATGTCAAATCTCATGAGAAGAGTCATATAGTGAAGAGGAGGATAACAAAGCAGAACTGATAGAAGACAGTGCCCATGTCTGACATTTAATAGTGAATTAGGGGAAATCCACGCTTCAAGATACAGACAGGCATCTTAATAATAGTCCAATACAAGAAACTAAAATCATAGCAAGTCCTCGGCCCCAGAACTGCCCGAATTGAGAAAAAATTAAAGGAGCAGGCAAGCCTGTCCCAACCTAGCACATGAGGCTGTGGGGAATTGACATGAGGGCAGATAGGATTAATCTGAGTGCTGTGGAAGCAAATAAATTGCATAACTACTTAGCCCATAGGAGAGTGTGATGGTTTGAAAGAAAATGCCCTCCAAAAGGAATGACACTATTAGGAGATGTGAACTTGTTGGAGGAAGTGTGCTACTGTAGAAGCAGGCTCTGAGGTCTCCTATTCTCAAGCTATGCCCAGTATGGACCCAGACGCCTTCTGCTGCCAGTGAGTCAAGATTTAGAACTGACAGCACACCACCATGTTCCACCATGATGATAATAGACTACAGCTCTGAAATTGTAAGGCCCACCCATTAAATGTTTTCCTTTAAAAGATTTGCTGTGGTCATACAAAAACTAACTAAGACAGAAAGGCGCATAACCTGAACCAATATGACAAGAATCAGGGCCTGATGAACTGCCTTGAAAGAGCCATTAGGGATATGCAGGATTTTCTGAGTACACTGTGAGTCAGAATCTGGAAGACAGTAGGGGAAGGATGGGCATTGCTAAGTGACTTGGGCATGTGCAGGCAGCATTTGATGCCCAATTCTGTGTCCACAGGAGAACTATGAAAGAGGTTTGACTCAGCATGGGCTTTGGAATCGGTACAGGGTTGCATTAGCTTTGCTGAGCTCTGTTATGGGGCATAATCTCAACAAGGCAGTAGGGTATTTGACAAGTCTCAAAGACTTTGACCTGCATGTAACTAGGGTTTGTAAAGTAAAAAAGCAGCCAAGGATAAAGAAGACAAAGAATTTGATCAGTTTGAAGACAAATGTGGAAAGATGTGTTGTTGAGCCTGAGATCCTAAAAAAAAAAAAAAAAAAAAAAAACTGAAAAACAAATGCAGTACCAGTAAGCCTTTACAATGCTTTAAAACTTGAACAGTATTTAGTAGAAGGCCTAAATGGTAAAACAAACAAAATTAAAACAAAATCTCACGGTCTCTCTGGACAGCTTTCAGGTAGCTAGGTAGGTCAGGGAATCTTTTCTCTCCATTTTTTTTATTGCTTATATAACCAAGGGGAATGTACAAAAAAGATGAACCTTAACCTAGGGCTGAGGAAGCTCCTGTAACTTGGTAGATACACAAAACCCCTCTTGGTGGTCATACACGCAGTAACAACTACTGGAGAGATGAGAATCCCTGGCCTGATTAGCTGCCTAAAATTTGTGCAGAGATCCAGGGATATGACATTTGTGAATCATCACACAAGATAAGGTTTGCTTGTCTAAGCTTCTGCATATAGCCCCTCACCAATACTCTATAAGAAATACCAATAAATGTGCTGATTCTGCAAACTAGGTGGGTAGAACCATTATTGTTTTATTGATCTGTTCAGGGTGAATAGGTACTTGTTCACACTATCTGCCCTGCCCAAAGCCCTATAACAAAGTGCTAATGGAAAAAATCTCTTTTACAGACTGATTTTATTTCATTCATAAAATTACTAAAATAAATTTCCTGTAATTTATATACTGTTTTCCATCATGGCTATACTAATTTTAACTGCCATGAACAACATTCTAAGGTGGTTTTATTTTTTCCCCCATTTATTGTTTTAGAAGTTCTTAGGCTATCCCAGGTGTTTTCCAGAAAAAAAAAAATTCTCTTTGGAAATTTCCTTTTTATGATCCTCTTTGTTTGTTCTTTGTTTGTTTGTTTTTAAAGAAGCATGCTGATCAAAGTGATCACTGGCAGTATTTGGGTTAGGGTAGAATTCCATGTTGTCTCTTGCAGTAACTTACTCCAAGTGGCAGTTATTGACAAACAATTGAAATTCTGTTTCAAGTTATTCTTTTCTGATGCCAATTCATGGTATGGCTAAACCATTTATGTGGGGATCCAGAGAAGATCTGTAGGAGAAATCATTGCTATGGAGCCTTGGACTAAAGTAATGAGGGAAATAAGACCCAGCCACTAGTTGGGCATTTGTGGAAATTTATACATAACCATGGGTTTGATAAAAAATGTATTGGAGATGGGAGGAACATTTTTCAAATATTTTATTTTTGAGTAATTAGCTTGTCCAGTGATGAATTATCATGGGGAGTTATTGGAAATTCCATGAGTATATGAACTTACCAGAATTAAAAAAAAAACACATAAGTTTTAGATATATTTTTGCCCCATAAAAGAGAAAACATTGGAGAAGATTTGTATGTTAAAAAGTAGCACAGATGAAGGCTGAAAAAAATATCAGTACAAATACGAACAAATTTAAAGCAACCAAAGAGATTTTTGTAAGTTACATTCATTGGCCAAAGATCATTACAATGGATATTATAGGGGTTGACTCACCTTTGGATGATAGGGCTTAATAACTGGCAATAGGAACAGACCAAATGGTTTAGCTTGCATCTCTGATAATTGAAATTGTTTTTGTAAAGCTTTAGGTCCTTGATGAAAGAAGAAATAACCCATTGAAAAGGAAACATAACTATGTGGCTAGCAGGAGAGTGGTTTTCTGTATGGGAATAAAAACAGGATAAGTTCCTCTTTTATAAGGCTGTGAATGAAGGTAAATACTAGTAATAAGACGGGATCTGAAGTATGAGTCAAGGTGGCTTCAAACATGATTATTGGAATGACTTGGGCCACATGGTGAGAATCAGTTTGTAAAGGTCTGATCCAGGAATTGTCTTAAAGCAGAATGGGCAAGTGAATGTTTGCCTGCTAGGTGGTAGTTGTTGCAGGGGACCAAAAGAGTGTCATGTATTGATATCATGGTGGCACATAATGGATTCTTTACCTGATTTGTTGACTTCATCTGAAAAAAAATGATTAGTAAATCAGAAAAATGGGATGGATGTGTACACATGGGACAAAGGACTTGAGTAAGAAGTAATGGAATTCTACATGGAGTTTCTATAGGAGGGAAAGGAACCCTCTCTCTCCCCAAACAAGCAAACAAAAAACAAGACCTATCTGTCATTCTATTGAGATCTATAAAAGAAAGTTGAAACTGTCTTGATAGCTGGAAGGATAAATAATATAAGGATCTTGTTTATAAAATTGGATATCTGCTGCGGTTTAGCCTTGCTGAATAAGATTCATTTTTGTTTAATTTAGGGGAAAAATTAGGACAATTAGGAAGAAATGGCTATTCTAAAATGGCTACAGAGGGAGTTAATTATCCAGTAGTTGCAATAAAGTAGAAAAAAAGTATTAAATACAATGTAATTGCATTTGGAATTTAAAATAACAGCATTCTTTTAAAAACAGGGGAGTAAATCTAAGAAGCTATAAGAATGTTGTCTTTCCTCTCAAGCTCAAGCTATTGGCTACTATTTAATTGCTATAAGAGGAGTGAGTACAAGGTGAACTTAAGTTGGTGTATTCTTTAAGAGAGGGAAAATGTGAGAAAGAGCAGCACTGAGAAGTGAGAGGCCAAACCCTCCTGGTATTTTATAAAAGCCATTGAAGAGAATTTAGCATTACCATTTTTGGAACAGACAACTGTAATTGATTAGACTTAATGGAAAATGGCAACAATCTATCCAGGATAGGTACATAGAACATTAGTTGAATTTTGTTTTGTGAAAACTGTAAACAGGCCGGGCGTTGGTGGCACATGCCTTTAATCCCAGCACTCCAGAGGCAGAGGCAAGAGGATCTCTGTGAGTTCGAGGCCAGCCTGATCTTCAGAGTGAGTACCAGGATAGGCTCCAAAGCTACACAGAGAAACCCTGTCTCGACAAAACAAACAAACAAACAAACAAAAAACACAACTGTAAACAGAAGTTTTGTTGTGGTGATATATTAATTATGACTTAATAAAGCCACTGGAGATCAAAATGCAAAGGTAGCCACAGCCATAGAGCTAGGCACTGCTGATACATATCTTTAATTCCAGTAGCCATATTAGCTAGCCATAGAGGCCAGGCAGTGGTGATACACACCTTTAATCCCAGGATTGGGAGACAGAGGCAGATGGATCTCTATTAGTTCAAGGCCACATTGAGCTACATGAAATCGATCCACTCCAAAAGAGAAACAGGTCAAATAAAGGTAATCTCAGCACTTGGGATCACACACCTTTAATCCCAGCATTAGGGAGAGGAGACAGGGGTGGTATGGATGGGTAGAAAAAGGAATATAAGGTGGGAGGACACAGGACTGAGGGGATTGCAGTCTGAAGCTTGATGGAGAACAGTGCAGTTTACAGTGTACTCTGAAGATTCGAGTAGACAGGATCACTCATTTTTTGTCTCAGGTAGAGGTAAGAGCTAGTGGCAGGCTGTTTTGCCTTTCTTATCTTGAGTTTGAACCCTAATATACATCTCTGGGTCTTTATTATTCATGCTACATTTTATAATGAAGGTTGTCAGTCTTTTAAAATGATTAGATTTCTATCTATAGTGGAGGAGGCTAATAAGCTATCATTCATACAATGGAATAAATTTATAGCAAGCTGCCCTCTGCCAGAGTGCATTGTTTAATGTATTCACCATAAACAGAAGATGGAGCTACTGAGCATAACCTAGGGGAAGCATTTCCACTGAAAGTGAGACATAGATGCTTGATTATTGAGAGAATGCACTGGAAATAAAATAAAACCTTCTTACTATCTGTGTATAAATGAATAGTGAAAAAAGTAATCATTTGAAACAAATAACAATAACATGGCAGTTTTGAGGTACCATGGTATTCTCCAGGTTTAGAAAATCCAAGCTGAAATAGCAACCTGATAGCCAAAAGGTGCTTTGTAGACGGAATTTCTGTTCTGCCTAGTCTTGGGTCTTGCAGCAGTTTAGCCCCAAATAAATACACTGAGACTTATATTGATTATAAACTGTTTGGCTGATAACCTCTGGCTTCTTATTGAGTATCTCCTTCTTAATTACTAACCCATTTTTATTAATCTAAGTATTTCCACGTGGTCTCATCTTACCAGAAAATGCTCCACTCTATGGTGTCCCACTAGAGGCTCCTCCTTGCCTCCTCTCCCCAGAATTCTCCTCATCTCCTAGCCTCATCTATACTTCCTGCCTGGCTACTGGCCAATCACCAATAGGAGAAACATATACATAGAAGGACATCCCCCATCAGTGCTTATTATTGCAATAATGCCATGACAGCTACAGGGGAAATCAACAGATTTCTGATGGAAATTCAGGTCAATTCCTAAGAAGAGTTTATGCCTTGTACTTGGTCAAGGTCCATATCTGAGAAGGTCATAGACATCAGGGGTGACCCTATTATTTTTATTTAGAAACATGGGCATGTTGTTAACTGTCTCTTAATATTGACGTTTTTTATCCATAATGTATTGCTGTCTATAATCTTGACCAAAGTAGCTTCTCTTTGTAGCAAATGGTGCTATTGCAAAGACTCATGAATGGCCAAGGTTCTGAGAACAATTGAAGGCTGAGTGGTCCTCATTAATCAGAATACCCATATCATGGCCTCTAATGTCCAGGAAATGCTTTGGAATAAGGGTCATGTTAGAGCCCAACAATAAGTATTAGTAGATTACTCATTAGTGGACAGCTTCTCCTTCCTTCCCCAACAAGTGACCCAGTTTAAACTCAGTGGAATGCAAATAAAAAACCATAACAGAAATGAAACACTGGAACATATGATGGCATAGTGGGGGGATGATAAAGGAGGCTGGAAGATAAGGGGGAACAGAATGTACACAAGTATGAAATCATCTAAGAATAGACTAATTAAAAAAAATGGACAGGCTAGGAGAGAAATTTCTTTTTCATTTTTTCTTCTCTCCATTTTTATTTAAATTAGTAACAAGATTATTTTACATGTCAATCCCAGTTCCCTCTGCCTCCCCTCCTCCCCTGCTCCTCCCCCAACTAACCCTCTACCTATCATATAACCTTTCTGTTCCCCAGGGAGGATGAGATCTTCCATAGGAGGTCTTTAGAGTCTGTCATGTCCTTTGGGATAGGGCCTAGACCCTCCCCCATGTGTCTAGGCTCAGGGAGTATGCCTCTATGTGGAATGGGCTCCCAAAGTCCATCCGTATGCTAGGGATAAGTACTGATCTACTACAAGAGGCCCCATAGATTTCCGAGGTCTCCTAACTGACACCCATATTCATTGTTCTGGATCAGCCCCATGCTGGTTTCCCAGCTGTCAGTCTGGGAACTAAGAGTTCCCTCTTGTTCAAGTCAGCTGTTTCTGTGGGTATCACCAGCCTGGTCTTGACCACTTTGCTCATCCCTCCTTCTTCTCTGCAACTGGATTACAGTTCAGTTCAGTTTTAGCTGTGGGTGTCTGCTTCTACTTCCACCAGCTGCTGGGTGAAGGCTATAGGATGGCATATAAGTCAGTCATAAATCTCATTATCAGGGGAGGGCAATTAAGGTAGCCTCTCCGATGTTGCTTAGATTGTTAGTTGGTGTCATCGTTGTAGATCTCCTGACATTTCCCTAGTGCCTGATTTCTCTTTAAACCTATAATGGCTCCCTGTATTATGGTATTTCTTATCTTGCTCTCCTCTATTCTTCCCCCAACTCAAACTTCCTGCTCCCTCATGTCCTCCTCACCCCATCTCTTCTCCCCTTCTCATTCTCCTAGCTCCCTCTTCCCTCCACTCATGCTCCCAACTTGCTCAGGAGATCTTGTCCCTTTTCCCTTCTCTGGGGGACCCTTATGTCTCTCTTAGAGTAAGGAGGGAAATTTCTATAAAGTGTAGTACGATTTCTGTAAATCACTCAGTCTTCAAACTGAGAGTTCCTGCGTCTCAGGCCCATTTCACAAAAGGAAAAATAGAGGGCATTTCATTTATCTTGTGTTTTGCTCCGTAGTTCCTGCACTTAGAAAATCCAGACACCTTATACATCTATTACTTTAAAATCCATTTAATAAGCTTAATTCATCAAAATAATCATTCAATTGCCTTTTTTAAACTAATCCTAAATTCGGCATGTGATTTTAGCTTCAAGAAAAGTTTAAGCACTTTTTTATACTTATTTTTAAAAGTAGCCTTCACTTAGATGAATCTTTTACTTTGTTCAGTTTTAAGAGCTCATCAAATGTTAAACATGACAATGAAAGTATTGCAAATTCTACCATTTTCATGGATTCTCTCTTTCCTGAGCAGGTGAATTATTTATATTATGCACTTACTGATGATATATAGTCTAAGAGTGACTATGCAGCACCACACATTTTTCAGACAAGTTAACAATCTGTCTCTTTGGGCAACTGAAAATTATCAGATGTTAGAAGTATTTCATATTAAATTAACAGGTAAAAATTCTCAGATGGGGTTTACGCTTCAGTGTGTGATACTCGTTTACCTGGCACAATCTGAGATGATGGCCTGGAAGGCAAAACAAGCTAGCATTGACTTAATCAAGATGTGGGAGGGGCCTAATACAAATTGCCCTTTTCACCTGGATTTTTGATCATCAAAGATCTATATTGATTCATGACTGCTCTTTTAGTTAATTAAATCAGCAGTTTCTCTTACTATGATTTCATTGGTTAATATCATTTGTACTGGACACTTGATATGGCCATGTGGCTGAAAAGGCACTCTTCATCAGTCTCATTTCTAAACATTATATTTTAAATACAATTTGGCTTAAATTGCTTTAAACATTTGCTTTACTCAGTATACTTATGTGAGAAAAACATAATTCTTTGTCAGAAAGTTATGTATGCCTTATTTAAGGAGTAAGGCAGAGAATCACAATAGATACATGTATAGAAGCTTGCCTTCTGCAAATCCCATTTCTCTCCATCACAACATTCAGCTTCCAATCCAGACTGGCTAGAGCCCTACTGCTAGCTGTAAAATAGTTGCTTCTTACTTCCAGTCTTTTTATTGAAGGATTTGTTCTTCCAACTGTACTGACAATCAGCTTATACATATGACTTAACCTAGCCAATAAATTGTAAACCAGTGTTTACATGCCTCTATCCATGAGAAATGTTAAAAACCTGTACATGATTGATTCTACCACTGCTATTTTGCTTCTATATTACATGCAGTCTGAATGACAAGAGTCAATCCCTTGGCCTGAAATGTAAATGAATATAGATATCTAAAGGAGTTGAAATCCATCTTCAAAAATTTGATAATATACAAAGATAATCAATTTTTGTTGTTAAATCAGCAATTATTATGGTCATTTCTTGTCCCTGGGGTAAAGTTTGTGTGAGCTGACTGATGGAAGTCATGCTTGTGCTACCTGCTACCATATCCTCAAACCATGGTGGAACATATAGCCCAATCTGTTAGACAAAGGAATCAGAAAAAGAGGCACTGCCGTGTGTCTGTTTAATTACCATTTTCTTCATTTACTAGCCACCGTGATATCATGTATTCAGGTCACTATGACAAAGTGCAGATCTATTTTAAGAATAAGCTGCACTACCATGGTATGCCAGCAGCAATTTCAATGCTTAGAGATTTGAGATATTAAAGTTTTAAGTATAACGGAATGTTCAAGTGCATAAGAATTGCCAATGCTGCTGAATAAAGATCCCAGTTCTTGCAGATTAAATGGTAATCTCTGTCTCTTAGTTTTTTTCTGCCTGGGGAGCTTTGATAAAAATAAGTGATTCTGCACTGCTTATGCTTATCAGTCATGACCACACACTTCCTCCTCCTTCAGGGGGGTTATATTCATTTTACTCTTAATTAGTCCTGTGATTAATTGAGGTAAAGTTCTGTAGGATCTTTATTTTTCCTCAATTTGAATAGTTAAATGATTAGTATTTCACAGTCGGCCATGAGCAGTCTCCAGAGGAAGTGTTTCCTCCATGACCTTTCATATCCCTGACAGTGAATGCTGACCTTTGCTGATTTAACATATATGTCCATGGGTAGAAATTATTTACTCCAACCACATATGATGCACAAATTTCAGTATGGACTAAAACAGCAAAAGATAATGAAGAATTCTGACATGATGCAATGGAGTTCACTTGCATGTATCAATATATGTGATCATGCCTTGAGAAGTCTACAAGACAGGCTTTATTCTTTGCTATAGTTTGATCCTCTTGGAGACTTCTGCATAGACTCAGACATCCTTCAACAGGATGAAATTTTTGTCCTCTGCTCAGAGAAATCTGACAATATGTTCAAGCATTGCTCTTCAAGAGAGAAAGAAATCTTCTTTTTTCTGTCTCCAACAACCGGGTCATAACCAGAAAAAACACAAGGAAACATTTCTCTCCATTCCTGATCTTCATCTTCAACAGCACTCTGTAAGAATGGAAGTTAGTCTGAGCCAATACAAAGATGGGTATGCTTCTCCAGGCTTGTAGTATTATGAGTTTCTATCTGGATAGGAATGATTGCCTCCAGTTTTTACTAGATTAAAAAAAAATAATACAAGAAAATAGAAAATACCATTCTGATTTCACACTATACTGAAGATTATGTCTTACCAAATAATCACCTGAATGTGAAGTGTATCATTTGGGAAGTTTGACAAAGCATGGGGGTCTAACAGTCCTCTTTTTGTCTTTTAGCAATGGCAGTGACTACTTTTGGTGCTTTTTCTTTCACTGTACTCCACTCATGATTGAAAGAAAGTCATTTATAATGAATGATGCCTTCAAGGTAGAGTGAGATCACTGCCTGCCATCCAGCTGGTAATGGGAAAGCTGCAGACATAGTAGGTAACAAGTTACCTCATTAATTTTCTCAGACATATTTCAGACAATAAACACCTGATTTGAACCTTTGGGTACAGAGAAACACCTTGGCCCTTGGTGAACATTTCTGTTCCTGTAATGCCCAGAGTCTTGATGCATTCCCTATTTTTCTCCTTGGGCATTAGGACATTCTGAATATGGTTTTCCCTTCTATGGGATAACGTATATGTGCCACTTTGCCTTGTTCTCATCATGGAATTGCATATAATGAGAAAATACATCTGTGTGGTTTGTGAATGGAGCACAAAGGTAATTTGGGTGCATTTGTCTATAATTGGAGGGCCCCTGCCTATGAAGCCACAAAGACTGGGTGACCCTGCACACTCTAGTTTTGACAAAGTAACTAAAGTGCTTACAGTCAGCCGCTGTTGATATATGGAGGCTTGCTCTGCTGGATGACGGAGAGAATAGTAATAATGGGGATAATCACAGAGAAGATAATGGGAGAAGGGACATATTTAGAAAACAATGGTCTGCCTTAGTGAACACCAACAAAACAGGGCACCCAGGGAGCCTACTCAACCCAGCAGTTGCATTCAGAAAGTTGCCATTTCTCCTGCCCTTTGCAGCCAAAAGAGCTTCTGTGCCTGAGCTCAGAGAAACAGTCTCAATACCATGGAGCCCCAAATCTTATCATAAATGAAACAAAGCAATGGAGCACTCTACCTTCAACCATCATCCTGTTGAAGAGACCAGTGTCAGTCATGCCCATCCTTTTCCCCTGGGAGGCTGATTCCCCACCTCAGGAGGATTACCATTAGAAAGTTTTTTGCCTGATATCCCCAAGGGTACCACAAGCCTTTTTTCTCTTCAGGCCTATAACTCTCAGAGGCTTGTATATTGAAGAGAAAGAAAATTCAAAATTGACAAGTGGTAATGATGCATTGTCAGACCCAATATGACACCTAAAGTAAAATATGAACCTCAAATTTTGGGAGCAAGAAATCACCTGTACAGCCTCAAATTTAGATAGGAAGAGGTCTTGTAGTTCACATAAGCAGGAGAAATTGTTACAGCAATCTTTCTCCTTCATTATAAGTTATATTCTCCTTCTGTTCTGCTGTGATGGCTTAGTGGAATGTGCTCTGAGTGAGGTTCAGAGTAGAATTATGGGATTTAGAGTATGCTAATAAGGATTCTGGCTCTGAGACTGGACAGCAGAGTGTAGCCAACAGAAGCCTAGAACATTCTCCTGATGCCAGGGCCAGTGGCCTTCATATATATATATATATATATATATATATTATATATATATATGTGTGTGTGTGTGTGTGTGTGTGTGTGTGTGTGTGTGTGTGTGTGTGTGTGTGTGTGTACATGTGTTTGTCATATATATTTGAAGACAAATTTGCCACTAATCAATCATTCCATTCAGCAGTTGCTCCCTTAGAGCTACCATTTTAGTAGTAAATATTACAGAATTGAATTGTACTGCCCATGTTTTAGTTACCTTAGGAAACAAAAGATAAAGGCATGGTTACTTGCATGATGAAGTAGGTGTTTGCCTCATCAAGAACAGACAGAGTTCAATTGACTGGGAGTTTCTTAGATACAGACTGGATGTTGTCATTGCAGAAGAGTAAAGAACCAAAGAAGCATGTGAGTGCAATGTCAGAGAGGACAATGGTATAGAGAAACGTTTTAGAAAGGAAGCATAGGACTATGTAGTATGGAGGGGGCATAGGAAGGAGTGTGATAGCAAACTGATGGGCCCAGTCCCTTTGAATAGTACACTCAAGTGGTAAAGAACGGCTTTTACAGAAAAGTAGCTGGAGTTAAGTAGTATATGTGGTAAATAGACTTTAGCTTCAAATCATGAGCCACACTGCATTTCCACTTTCAATGCATTGGCAAGGGGAAAGAAGAAAGAGAAGGAAAGAGGAAAGGAGGGGAAGAAAAACAAACTATCTGGCCAATTTAATGAGGAAACTCTCAGTTAAGCCAACTGTGCAAGATGTCCCCAGGCATGCGCATCATATTCTAGGCAGAAATTGTGCTGGCCTAGCTCCCTCACTAGACCCACAGAAACTCAAGTCTTAAGAGGCCAACAATGTGCTCAAGGCCTGCTGGCTGTTTGCAGAATGTAATTCCCAATCAGGAATATTACATTGTCCCACAGTGTCATGTTAAAAGTGTAGGTGTCTGTCTGCATGGAACAGCAAGCAGAGGGGATAAAGGAAAATGAAAAAGTCAACTGTAGGCTTGCTGGAATAGGAAATCTGAGGACTAGTCAGAAATGGTGAGATAGGAGCTGTGACTGCTTGCATGAGACTTCCTGACAGTTTGTTGGTGTCAAGAAAATGGAAACGCCTTTCTTTCACCTTGCTCTGCTCCCCAGACCACCATAGTATGTGTTGGGCTCAGGTTTGGGGAAGCAGGCACCTGGCAAGATTTAGAGCAGAGTCACGTTATTGAAAGCCAGCTATGTATGTGGGTTTTTCCCACCTCCCACTGAAGAATCAAAGATGAGAGTGTAACCCCATAGCTGACTTGGAGGAACATCCTCTAAGGTTTACCTCCTGTGCCTCTGTCCTGTAATAAAAGCTTGGTTGTTCTGTGGTATGATTTGAATCCAAAGTGTCATCATAGAGTTTCAACAAAACCATCTACCAATATACAGCCTTAGATTCTCATAACCATATATATTCACAATGTGTTTAACTTTAGCTTAACATCATATATAAAAAATACAATGCCTTTCTGGAGTTGTATTTATTTACATGCATAATGATTTTAAGAAATATGAGCAAGAATGATGCTTTGTAGGATTGCTGAAGACATGTACAAAACAAAATGCTAGGAAATGTTTGCATCAATTGTGACATCAAATGCAGGTTCACACAAACAAGAGAGAATTTTTATCAAGACAGAAAGCACTAAAGAGGGCAGGGGCCTATCTGCTATGATGATAACTGACTGTATCTAGTACATGAAAACATCGGCAGCAGCCATGTTGGTGAGTGTCATTGAAAAGTCTCACGCACTAAATCTTTCTCAATCCTGCCTCTGGCATTTCCAGGAGGTTCTAGAACATAAAGTTCTAAGCTGCATCCAGCTGCGCATCACAACAGCCACATTTCCTGTCACTCCACACTATCTAGGCATCTGGAGGAGTATACAAAGGCTTGCAGGCCTTTCCTTCCTCCTCTCTGATTATCGTTCTTCTAAATAATAGAAGGGACTTTTCAGGGCCTGGGCTTGGGTGTCCCTTTATCACAAAGGGAGCAGTGTTGCTTGCTGTTTGCTGAAGCTGCATTCATATGGGGCTGGGTTTTGAATCAAATTCATCACCTATACATTAAGAGAGGGATGGCAATGGCTTCAGATGATGAAACTTCACCACTGGGAAAAATTCAATCGAAGCATAACATTAGGTAACAAGTCAATTTATTACCCCAAAATTGAATGAGTAAAATGCTTTTAATTTAAGGTTTAAGATTATCTGTTCAGTTCTTGGGACAGTTAATTTTGGTTATCAACCTGATTACATATAAAATTAATTAAGCATTGCTCTGAGAGGGCCAGTGAGGCATTTCTAGAAAGGATTAATTGAGATGGGTGGATAAGTTCCTCATGAACATGCCATACCTCCAAGTAATGGCCCAGACATATGGAGATCTGAGGGAAAGCTGTTGTTTTGTGCCTACCTACCTTTTCTTGTTACTGGTGAGCACATCTGTCACTTCTGCCATACTTTCTTGATGTCAGAACCTAGCTTTATCAGCCTTCTAACATGAGCTGAAAACCACTGTTTCTCCAGAAGACTTAAGAACCAGATAGCAAGTACTAAGACACCCAGCTCTGTCAACTGAGCAGCTCCTGCACTTTCAGGGGTTCTAGCACACAAAGCCATTGTTGGGATGTGCAGCACATGCCAGGTAAGTTAATCTAATAAATTCCCTCTTTGGTATATATATTCACTCTATTATTTCTGCTGATGCAGTTCTCAAGACATAAGAGGAAAGAAAAGCAGAATTTAAAAAAAAAAAACTATACCTCTATTTCATGAAACAAACTAAGCAATGGTGTTAGTTTAAATGGTAGACCTTAGATCATCCACAACACTTCATCTTAACTTTAGACAATGTTAAGCTTTCCATGTATTCCATGGACTGTTTTATATATTATCCTGAAAGAACACCTTTTCATGCCTCTCAGCAAGGCTCAACCAACCCATTCATAAGTTGACTTGGGAATCACTAACACAGATTCTGAAGACAGATACTCTGTTAGGGAACATGATATGATTTTAAATGTGAGTGGCATGATGTTTTAACTTTGACAACAATTAACATGGATATGAAACTGACAAAATTATTGAGTCTTCTATGTCCTTAATTCCAAAGCTGTAGCCCATTTGTGTAGAAGACACAGAGAAGTAAATGCTAATAGAGTTTTGCAATTTTCTCTCTTTTTTATGATTTCATTTCCTTCCTTCCTTCCATCTTCCATCCATGTCTTTTTCATTCCTCTTCATAACATTCCTTTCGTTCTCTTTCTACCTTCTCAATATATTCCTTCATTACTGACATATTTCATTTCTTGATTGATATGAAACATTGAACATTCCCTACGAATAACCCTGATACTAGATAAGCCAGAATATAGGCTAGGAGATGATACATCATGAGTAATGATTTGCAAAGCAGTCTTCAGTCTCCATATACCCCCAGACACCTAAGAATATGGACTCTTCATCCCAGCTAAGCTGTCTGCTCTAGCCACAGAAATTTCAAGGTATGGATGAGGATGGATTTCCCTACATTTTTGCAAGCTGATTTTGTTTTTCATAACTCAATAAAAGAAAGAACTAAAGATGCTACCTCTCCACTAATTTTTACTTTATACATTTTCAAATGTTATAAAACTAGTTAAAATACTTTCACATTTGTATTTATAAAATCTGTATAAACATTTTCATTGGTAATAAGTTACCTACCATTTAGCACTAGACACATTGCCTATGCATCCACTTGGACTTGTGGAGTCTACATGTACATCTTTTAAGCCATTTAACCAAATGCTTTTGGGGGAGGCTCAATGTCTATTAAAGCATTATTACCCAATTCACCACAAAAATTTGACAGCTGTGCATTTGAAATATTCCTCCCAAGGTGTGGGGGGAAGCAATGAAAAGAAAACAGCTTTATTTAAAAAGGACTATACTGTTGGGTGGAATTTAAAACATGGTTTGAATTTGATTGGTGACCTCAAGGTATAGAGAAAATTCTAGTGTTATCTTCTAATCAGTACATAATTCACACTTCTGACACCTTCTCAGTGATCGCTGGTGGACTGGACATCTTTGAACAAAGATTCATAAGGACTCATTAGACCTTGGTCTTTCTGAAAGTGGAACCGTTTCCCAGATAAGGAAGAAGGCACAGGGGCACTGAACAGTATGTGCTTAGCAAGCCAGCCTACTATTCTGCCAAAGACTTAAAATAAAGATGATGAGAATGCAGAAAAGTGGGCTACATGCTCAGAAAAACCTGAAATGTTAAATAAGAACTATGTGTGACACAGAACATAGCATGTTAGACTTTTCAATGCTGTAGTAAAATAGGCAACAGAAATAACAGAGGCCAGATTTATTTTGCTCATAGGGACAAAGGTTTTAGCCAACTTTGCATTCAGGGAACAGAGGCACAATTCCTGCTGTGGTCCAGGAAGGAGAGAGAGAAATCTTGTCTGTCTGGCTTTCTTGCCACTATTATATTCAGACACACAGCCTAGGAGTGGTTCTGTCTCCCTTAGTTAAGCCTTCTGGAAATGCCCTCACAGACATATGCTGCTTGTGTATGCTTGTTAATTCAATCAGTTTGATCATCAAATTAGCCAAATTCAAGTATACTGGAAGCATTTTGCGTTATTTTTCTCCATATAATCTCAGTTGATACTATCAGAAAATGTAATAGAAAAAAAGAACGGATTTTTTATTGATATTGACTATATATCAAGATACCCACTGGATAGCAAAGCTGTCTTGACATTTTTGAACAAAGACAAAAGCTTTATCTTTTGAGAATTAGTGTTAGTAAATTTATATGAATATCCTTGTTTACATCTATATGTGCATACTTTCTTGCATCTACGTATGTATCCACATATGTATTCTTATATACATCCATGCACATAACCACATGTGTGTCCATGTGTATATCCTTGAGTGTATTTTTATGATTATCCATGTATGCATCCATGTGTCTTCAGGTGTGTGTCTATGTGTGAATTCATGTGTAGTGTATATCCATGTTTAGTATATGTCCATGTGTGCATGTATGTGTTAACCCATGTATATATCCACATGTGCATCCAAGTGTATATCTTGTGTGTATCCATGTATATATCTATGTGTGCACATATATGTTCATTCATGTGGGTATCCATGCATGTATCCACGTGTGTATCCATGTGTACCATTCATGGGTATATTCATGTGGAGTGATGGATATATACTTTTTCTACAGATAAAATTCTGATAAGAGAGTTTTTAATGAGCAGAATCCATCATTTCTGCCATGAGAACCACATGAGGAACAGTTCATTTCACCAGTAAAACATTCGAGAATACTATTGGCCTCACAAAATTTTCTACATTCTTGGATTAGGTGTTACTCCTGATGAAAACTGACAGGAAGCATTTCCCAAGTATTTTATTTCTGTACACAAGGCAATAACATCTTACATAGAATCCTTATTTCTGAAAAGTCACACATACTTCTAAAAATAGTACAAGAAAGGCATATTTTTCAGAGCTTGCCAAATCCAAGAATTTCCAAGTATGCATAGTATGTCACATAGCAGATTTCTTTTTCTTTCTTCAATATGGGGGGGGTAGGGACATATGTGAGAAGGATTTGACTAATCATCTCTGTCTCCAAGAAGCATTTTAATGCAATGAAGCAGAAGGAAAAGGAAAAACAGAGGCTAAATTGAATACATCTTATGCTGTCTAAAAACTGTAGAAGATAATAAAAAACAAAGCCCTTAGCATCACATTTGTTGTAGGAGACACAGAATAATGATAGCTTCCTGTTTAGCCTTTTCCTTTCTACACAACTTTCAAAAGTGGAAACACAACAAGAAGTTTCAAATTTGGAAAAATATGCAAAATTTACAAAATATTAACTTTTTAGCAAAGTTATATTCTCTCAGAAGACAACTTGTTAGACAAAAATTAAAATCTCGGGAAAATGGTGAGGTGAATAAAGTGTGTGCCCACAAGTTGTAGTACTTGATAGCAGATCCCAGAAACCACATAAAGCCAGGTTTTGGGGTGTACATTTGTCATCCCATGGCTGCTGTTGTAAAATACAAAACAGACTTCAGAAAATACCCAGAAGCTGTGGGCAGTGGGCAGCAGACTTGGCACACATGACGGTAAAAACACAAGAATTTTCTTACAAGGTAGAAGTAACAACAGAGATTGTCCTCTGACTTCCATGTGCATGTCATGTGCATCCAAACACACGCACACGCACACGCACACGCACACACTCAATTTTAAAGAAAATCTGTATGGGTGTTAGGGAGCTTTTTTTGAACACACACACACACACACACACACACACACACACACACACACACACACACACACACACACAAAATTTTAAAGAAAATCTATACAGGGTGCTAGGGTGCTTTTTTTTTTTTGACAAGGACAGAAAAGTTTTGTTTGAAAGGTATATAAGCTTGGAAGAAGTGACAAATTACTTAATAATCCATTATAATGAGCAGATACCAGTAATGCAATCATACACTGGACTTATAAAGAGTTCAACATCGTGGAAGTATGTGACTTAAGGTTAGGAAGACTTAGAAAATTTACAAATATGTCCGAATTTTATTTCAATAAAATAATTTTCTTTGTTAGGGTTTCGATTGCTGTGACAAGACAAAACATCATGACCAAAAAGCAAGTTTGGGAGGAAAGGGATTATTCAGCTGACACTTCAAACATTGCTGTTCACTGAAATTCAAATAGGGCAATACCTTTGAGGTGGGAGCTGATGCAGAGGTCATGGACAAGTACTGCCCTCTGGCTGGCTTCCACTGGCTTGCTCAGTTTCTTATAGAACCCAGGACCACCAGCCCAGGGATAAAACTACTTACCCGTTGATCACTAGTTGAGAAAATGCCTTACAGCTGCATCTCATGGAGGCATTTCCTCACCTGAGGCTCCTTCCTCTCTAGCTTTGGCCAAGTTGAAACACAAAACCAGCCAGTACAATAAGACATGCAACTTTCAATCATTCTAAAGACTAATTGGCACACTATTGAGGAAAGCTGGGTGGTTTTTGAAAAGTTAAAAATTATAAATTCAATTATCTATTGATTACACAATCCTCAGATTACACAAATACATTTTAGACACTTAAAAGGAAAATTAATGTGACACCATGAGAGAGACTTCAGAATCCACTCAACAAAGTGTCATTTTTCCTACTTCTCAATTTTCATTCATTACCAATGCTGTTAAATTACCTCAATACCCTTGGCTTTTTCAATGAAAACCATCTTCAAACAACACATCTTGATCATAATTTCCCTTCCTTCCAAGCCTCCATACTCCATGTCCTTTCTTTCTATCTCTTAAGAAAACAAACTTTGTATTGTTTGCCTTATTGTTTGTTTTCTGAACGCAATTCTCCTTTGTTAGGGCTTATAGGGAGATGGTTTTTTAAAGTTGTCTTCAGTAACAAGACTCACAGCTTTGTGCACCGAGGTAACTGAGAATATCCATATTCTCTTTGTTATTTACAGACAGAAGAAATTTTCTTCCCAGTGTTAATTACAGGCCGTGTTTCTTTCCCTCTCCCTGCCATTTCTTAATTACACTCATGAAACACCTATGTTCTGAGGAGGCATAGGAGAAGAGGAAGTGCTCCAATATAGAGCTAGTATCCTACATCAGTCCAACTTAACGTTGGCACTAACTTTAAGATAAAAAACTTTAGTAGTTAAGAGCCTTGAAGATTGTGGAATTCTGGGATGCTTTGGGATTTCTAAGCAAAATACTGAAATGTGTGGCCTGAGTTAGGTGTATGACATGGGCTAAAATACTTTTGAGAAGCAATCTGACATTTTCAAGTATATTCACTGATAACTAATAATATTTAATCAATCTTATTGATGATTAGGATGAGAACAAATCCTAGCCTCTCAAAGTTGGTAAGGAATACAGTGCAGGGAGAAATGAATTAGGAAAGTCTGAACTGCCCGCACTTCAGGACTGTGAGGACTATGAAGCTGCTGTGGCTGCTGCTGATTTGATGAAATGGATCTTTACTCAGTAATTGTTCCTATGCCCACTGTATTTTTGTCCTTCTTCATGAAGATAGTCTAGTCTACTTCAAGCTATATTACCACAAAATAATAGTAATTGTATAATAATTTAATTAATATTAATTAAATTTTAGAAAGGCCCAAATAATTTTACATGAAATCAATGTTAATGTTATCTCTTTATAGAACAGTATTTTTATTTCTTTTTTAATTTATTTTTTACATTCCAATTCCAGTTCCCCTTTGCTCCTTTCCTTCCACTCGCTCTGCTCCCCTCCTCCCATCTGCTCCACTGAGAGGGTAAGGCCTCCATAGGAAATCTATTAAGTTTGTTCCATCATCTGGTTGAGGCAGGACAAAGGAGCCTCCTCATCCCCACACTCCTGTGTCTAGGCTGGGCATAGCATCTCTCCATATAGAATGGGCTCCACTAAGTCAGTTTGTATATTATTAGTGTTAGATCTTGGGACCACTGCAAGTGGCCTCATATGTTGTCCCAGTCACACCATTGTCCCCTATATTAAAGGAGTCTAGTTTGGACTTATGCAGATTCCCCATTTGTCAGACTTGAATCAGTGATCTCTCATTAGCTCACTATCTCAGGTCAGCTGATTCTGTGGGTTTCCTCATCATGGTCTTGATTCCTTTGTTCATATTTTCACTCATCCCTCACTTTGATTGTACTCCAGGAGCTTGGACCATTGGTTAGTTGTGGATTTCTGCATCTGCTTCCATCTATTTCTGGAAGAGGGCTCAAGCTTCTCTAGGGTTATGGATTGTAGGCTGGGTATCTTTTGCTTTATTTCTGGTATCTGCGTCTGAGTGAATACATACTATATTTGTCTTTCTGGTTTTGGATTACCTCACTTACGATGGTTTTTCCAAGTTCTGGCCATTTGCCTGCGAATATTAGGATGTCATTATTTCTTACCACTGAGTAGTAAACCATTGTGTAAGTATACAACATTTCTTTATTCATTCTTCAATTGAGGCACATCTAGGCTGTTTCTAAGATCTGGCTATTACAAATAATGTTGCTATGAACATAGTTGAGCAAATGTCCTTCTGGTGTGAATATGCCTCTTTTAGGTATATGCCCAACAGTGGCATTCCAGGGTCTTGAGGTAGGTTGATTCCCAATTTTCTGTGAAGTCGCCATACTGATTTCCACTGTGGCTGGACAAGTTTGCACTCCCACCACCAATGGAGGAGTGATCCCCTTTCTCCAATCCTCTCCAACATAAGCTGTCTTTGGTGTTTTTGATCTTAGCCATTGTAATCAGTGTAAGATGTAATCCCAGAGTGGTTTTGATTTGTATTTCCCTGATTACTAAGGATGTTGAGCATTTCCTTAAGTATCTTTCTGCCATTTGACATTGTTCTGTTGAAATTTCTCTATTATGATTTATACCCTATTTTTATTGGATTATTTGGTAGTTTGATTCCTAGTTTCTTGAGTTATTTTGCTGTATGAACTATTTTACTTAGATTAAATGGTTGTACTTGAAACGTTGGAAGGAATCACTACAATATTTTATTAGCAAACTTCAACTATTGTTTAATCAAACTTTTTATATCCAGCTAATTGTATTATAATACATGTTAGACACTAACCAAGAAACATTAGTATTTCAGATAATAAACATTATGAATATTGTTATTAGACATTGGTGTCTTTTAGACTTTTTTATGTTTTATATTTAATTCATTTATTTAATTTAGAAACTATCTTATTTTACATATGAATACTAGTTCCCTCTGCCTCCCATCCTCCCTTGTTCCCCACTGACCCCTCCGTCCTTCCCACCCCCACTCACCAGGGAGGGTGAGGCCTTCCATGAGGGATCATCAAAGTCTGTCACATCATTTGTGGGAAGGCTTATTCATTCCTCCATGTATCTGGGCTGAGAAATGGGGAATGGGCCCCCAAACTCCATATGTGCATTAGGAATAAATACTGGTTCCACTGTCAGGGGTCCCATAGATTGCCCAGGCTATATTTTCAATAAGAAGTGTTAACTGAGTTCTTTGGATACTTCTAGTTGGAGTAAAGGGAGTAACATTTAATTTAAAAACTAGCTTTTTTCAATTAACTTAATCCAAATTATAGTGAATGATGAGAAAATCATGCATTTTACAAAGATAGTGAAAACATTTGAATATTTTAAACATGAAACCTAGTTTTGAACAAGGAAGAAATTTAGTGTTACCACTCCTAACAAAAAGCATGATTAAATGGAGAGACATAGTATCTTCATTTGTAACTTCATTAAAACCAAATTAATTTTTAACCACTAAGAAATATGACAGATAGGATATTAAATACCATAAACAACTTTTTAAATCTTAAATATAAAATGCATCTAAAACAACACAAAAACACAGGAATGTTAGTAATGGGGGTGAAGAATCTCACCCTGTGGAGTTTTGTGCTCCAGGAGTGAGTTTGAAGTACCCGGATCTTTTACTAAGAATGGAGTCATTGATGTGCTATGTCTTCTCTTTTAGTTGATGAAGTCATCTGGCTCATTAAAAGTCTTTTACAATAATCTGCATTAGTAAACTATCTGTTAAAATCAAATTTTAGAAACAGAATTAAATATTTGTCCATTAAAACCTATTTCAGAATCATTATATAATAGAGTAGGAAAGCTATAACTACGAATAACTTTCTATAAAAAATTGCTCCATTGTTAAAATAGTAACAAACTATACAAAACATAAAGGCTTTGTCCAATGGGAAAAACATATAAAACTAAAATCTGATCATGGTTATTAAATGGCCATTTATATCTGGAGTATGTCCTGTATTGGGGCATTTCCGGCCACCTCCTCTACACCTCAATGACATTTGCCCTGTCTTCCTGGAGTGTGAAACTCTGGAATGTCTGCCAAGTGAAGCAGCAGGGAGGAGCCATTGAATTACCTCAGTTAATGTCTTACTGTCCCAACCTCTGGAGGCCTTTGGTGTTGTTCTTCTATATTAACATTTAATTCTTAGATGAAATACTATGTCTCACAAATCATTATGAAAATTTATGTGTTCTCATATGCATTCATACTCACATTTAAGTTCATACAAATATTTCCACCACAAATTACTCTGAAATCATTTCTCAAAGCAGGCATCAGCAACATTTTTCATTTCCCTGGCCTTTAATAACTTAGAAATAGAATTAGTAAAAATGGCAGTTAGGTATGAAGCATCAAAATGTAAGCAAACTAAACAGATGATGAATTGGGTCGTCTGCTCAGGAACAAAGGACTAGCCCCTATGTTTCTCAAAAGTACCAGAACTGGACTCGGGTTAATAAAAATTTGAAATGTTAGTCTATACAGACACATTATTGTCGATGGACTTGTGATTTTTAAAATTTATTTTGTCTATGTACGTGTGTGTGTGTGTGTGTGTGTGTGTGTGTGTGTGTGTGTGTGTGTGTGTGCTTTTGGAGATCAGAGAATAATTCTTAGGAGTCCTCTCATTACTTCTATCCTGTGGCTCCCAGGAACTGAATACAAATGGTGAGGCTTAGCAGCAAGCACCCTTATCCACTTAGCTATTTTACCAGTCTTGTTTGTTTGCTTTGTTTGCAGGTAAATAAGTATTACAGTATTTCTTTTTTTTTTCTTCTTAAAAACAAAAAGAAAAAATGAGCAAAGAAAATGTTAGTCTAGCCGGGCGTTGGTGGCACACTCAGGAGGCAGAGGCAGGCAAATCTCTGTGAGTTCGCAGCCAGCCTGGTCTACAGAGCAAGTGCCAGGATAGGCTCCAAAGCTACACAGAGAAACCCTGTCTCAAAAAACCAAAAAAAAAAAAAAAAGAAAGAAAGAAAGAAAGAAAGAAAGAAAGAAAGAAAGAAAATGTTAGTCTATTGGTAGATGATTTAAAAGGTGTCTGCAGTTGTGAAAGGGTGATGCATAAGTGGCTTTTCTTTCTCTGAGCATGTTGACATGATTTACAAATAGCTAATAAAGAAATTGTAAGAACCCATAGGTATTCCATGGAGAGAAAGTACTGACAGATGTGGGTCTCTAAGTATCCAACCATCCAGCATCTGAGAAGATTGTGTTATTGAGAAATACTGGAGAACTCTAGCGTTATCTTCACACGCTAACAGCTTTACCTCTCTTTTCAACAGTTGTATACCACTGCCCTATAATATCCACAAAAAGTAATAGGTCGTCACAAAATGAACTGTCTGATACTCTAATGTTTACATAATGATAATATCACAGCTTGGCAAATAAGAACATTTAAGTGAGTGCAGGTATAACCTGGATATTGTGAAGTTTATGTGGTTTATTTTGATACCAAAAGTTCATATTAGAACAGCTTGGTATTGGCACAAAAATAGACAGGTAGAGCAATGGAATAGAGTTGAAAACCCTGATATTAAACCACACACCTATGAACACCTGATTTTTGACAAACAATCCAAATTTATACGATGGAAAAAAGAGAACATATTCAACAAATGGTGCTGGCATAATTGGTTGCAGACATGTATAAGACCGCAGATAGAACCAAGCCTATCGCCATGCACAAAACTTAAGTCAAAATGGATCAAAGACATCAACATAAGTCCAGCCACACTGAACCTATTAGAAGATAAAGTGGGAAATACCCTTGAATTAATTGGTACAGGAGACCACTTCCTGAACATTACACCAAAGTAGCACAGACACTGAGATCAACAATGGATAAATGGGACCTTCTGAAACTGAGAAGCTTCTGTAAGGCAAAGGACACAGTCAGCAAGACAAAACAGCAGCCCACAGACTGGGAAAATATATTCACCAACCCTACATCTGACAGAAGGCTGATCTCCAAAATATACAAAGAACTCAAGAAGCTAGACTCCAAAACACCAAACAATCCAATTAAAAAGTGGGGTACAGAACTAAATACACAATTCTCAATAGAGGCATCTAAAATGGCTGAAAGACACATAAGTAAGTGTTCATAACCCTTAGCCATCAGGGAAATGCAAATCACAACAACTCTGTGATAACATCTTACTCCTGTCAGAATGGCCAAAATCAAAAGCACTAATGACAGTTCATATTGGAGAGGATGTGGAGAAAGGGGAACATTTCTCCACTGTTGGTGGGAGTGCCAACTTGTACAGCCACTTTGCAAATTAGTATGGCAACTCCTCAAGAAAATGGGAATCAGTCTAAGACAAGATCCAGCAATTCTACTCCCAGGCATATACCCAAAAGAAGCACATTCATACAACAAGGACATCTGTTTAACCATGTTCATAGCAGCACTATTTGTAATAGCCAGAAACTGAAGCAGCCTAGATGCCCCTCAACCGAAGAATGGACACAGAAAATGTGGTACATTTACACAATGGAGTACTACTCAGCGGAAAAAAACAATGGAATCTTGAAATTTGCAGTAAATGGATGGAACTAGAAGAAACCATTCTGAGAAAGGTAACCCAATCACAAAAAGACAAACATGTTATGTACTCACTCACTCATATGCAGATTTTCGACATAAAGTAAAGGATTACCAGCCTGCAATCTACACTGCCAGAGAAACTAGTAAACAAGGAGGACCCTAAGAGACACAAACATGGTCCCCTGGATAAGGGGAAAGGGTCAAGGTTCCCTGAGAAAATTGGGAGCACGGGAAGAGGGGTGAGGGAACTAGGAGAATGAGAAGGGGAGAAGTGAAGGGAGGCAGAGGACATGAGGGAGCAGAAAGGTTGATGCAGGGGAAGAATAGAAGATAACAAGAAAGGAGATACCATAATAGAGGGAGACATTTTAGGTTTACAGAGAAATCAGGCACTAGGGAAATGTCTGGAGATCTACAAAGATGACAACAGCTAGCAATCTAAGCAACAGAGGAGAGGCTACCTTAAATGCCCTCCCCTGATAAAGAGATTGATGACTGATTTATATGCTACATTATAGGCCTCATCCAGCAGCTGGTGGAAGTAGAAGCAGACATCCACAACTAGTCACTGAACTGAACTGGAATCCAGATGCAGAGAAGGACAAGTGAAGAGCAAAGAGGTCCAGACCAGGCTGGTGAAACCCACAGAAACAGCTGACCTGAACATCGGGGAACTCTTGCTCCCCAGACTGATAGCTGGGATACCAGCATGGGACTGATCCAGACCCCAGGAACATGGGTTTCAGTGAGGAAACCTCGGAAATCTACGGGACCTCCTGTAGGAGTCCAGTACTTATCCCTAGCAGAGGTGTGGACTTTGGGAGCCCATTCCACATAGAGGAAAACTCCCTGAGCCAAGACACACGGGGGTGGGCCTAGGCCCTATCCCAAAGGATACTATAGACTCTGATGACACGCTATGGAAGGCCTCACCATCCAGGGGGAACAGAAAGGATATGTCATAGGTAGGATTTTAGTCGCGGGGAGTGGTAGGGAGGATGGGAGAAAGAAGGGAACTGGGATTGTCATATAAAACAATCTTGTTTCTAATTCAAATAACAAAAATCTGGGGAAAAATTTGAAAGTACTAAACACCAAAGCACATCTGTGCAATGCCATGGAGCACATGCTCTGGATGTATTGGATACAAGAGTAAAAATCATGAAGTTCCACTCACCTGAAATATTTCTGTAACAAACATAGCAAAGCAGGTAAGCATGTCTGTCTGATTAAGTACCTGGAACAAATTCGAAGATTGAGATGCATCAAAGTGAAACTCATCACTTGATGACAGGTATGACTGTGCACGTACTAGTGAAACATCTCCAATTATGGAGGATTTGTTATGCACGGGCTGCTTTTGTTAGTAGAATAGATTCATCCTGGATACCCTTGTCAGACATGTGCTTTTTGGAAACCACAGATAAACAGACATAAAATTTGTGAGTGAATTTTCTTATTATTGATATGTACAAGAAGATGGTGAAACAAGGGTGCACCTCTTATCAGTCAAGTCCCATTTAGGAAGGTAAAAGCCTGGGGCCTTATTTTCTATACACCTTAAGACATAAATAAGGTTCTGAGAATAAATTGTTTTCAGGTCTACAGTCATATCACACTGAACGTGCCTGATCACATCTAACTTATGTTTTCAGTACTCTGCATGCTAACATAGAATGCTCAGAATATTAGTGTCCTGCTCTGTATTTTGTGCTTTACCCAAGTTCTTTCTCTTGTCTTACCAGTCCTGAATGCACGTAATGTGTGGCAGAATCTGTTCCTAATGTATTTCAAAGTCAGAAATACATAACAATTATCTGAAGCACATTACAGTATCCTCAGAGCCCCTTCTTGCCTCTCAGTTCCCTTCTGAAATATTACCAAATATTCCTTCTATCTCTTGGCTCTTGAGTTCCAATTTCAGTTCTGTTAATTTCATCCCAAGACAGAAAGAGACCATGATCTAGTGGTGAGAGCACAAGGTGTGGCAGGAGCTCATCTCATGTCTGTGCTCCCTAGTGGAGATTGATTCACTATGTGGCCTTGGGCGAGTTACTTAGCCTCCATTGCCCCACATGAACCATGTCTTAATAATATCTATCACACCGGGGGTTATGAGAATTCATTAATAAACTATCATTATCGGTCTTCATTATGCACCTGTGTGTAGCCCAAAACAATCCCTCTTGTTCTAATTGAGCACTACAGTGTGGGTTTTTCTTTTTATGTGTGAGGAGGGACCTTCTATGTTCTCTCTACTCCTGCTCAAGTCAGCTATTTGGAGCAGACTACTTTATCTGAGTAATTTGGCTTAGTGGAATGTTTTATCTTGTACAACACTCCAGATGTTGACACTGAGAAATTGAAGTGATGGTTATTAGTCCAGCTTCCCATCCATTGTAAAGTGGCAGTCTCATATTTCTCTCTTCAGAACTGCCAGTGAGCTGGCCCCTTTGCTTCTTAAAGCAGCAAAGTTTTAAAGAACCAAGGAACATTACCCAAGCCACAGTGCAGTAACTCTAATAAACTGCACCTGTGGATGGCTCTCTGGTTTATTTATATACTGTATCACAGGTCATTAACAGAAAATAACCCACTGAGATACAACATTCTTGTTTACAGTGAGGTTCTGGTGGTGACAGCAGGAATATAAAACACAAAATCAACAGGGAACACTGAACTAATAAAAAGACAAGGGTCTATAAAACATGGGAAAAAACAAAGCCAACTGTGCAGACAAAATAAAATAAAATAAACTTCCACCATAAAACAATCAAAAGCTATGGTATATTTATAGAGACCAGAGAACCCAAAGACCCACTGAGCAAGAATATTTATGGGTGTCAGATTGAAAGTCAGGAAATCTGTGTGCTGTCAGGATAAAGGCTTGAGTGCTAGGACACATCCTTAGGAAAACAGGTTTATCTATTACACTAGTTCTTTGCATTCATGGCTAAGAACAATGGTAGCTTTCTTTACAAATGGCTCCTTACTAGTTGGTCTGATAATTTCATGTTTCATAAAGTCATTGCTTTGGCAGAATTTTCCTAGATTTGAAATCACTGAATTTGAAATTCTGTGCTTCAACACTATTCTAACTTTGTATCAGTCACCACACAGCTCTTAGATACTAATCTTTTAAGACGAGTAGTACAAGGCTTTGTATGCTCTGAGAAGATGATTCTGGATGGAAGAGATGGAGAAAGAGGAGCAGGCATGTGAATAGAGTGTGATAAGTAGGCATTTTGCATCCCGATTCTTCCTAGGCCCAGATTGTACTATGTGGGTATGCTGACAGTAATATGAAATCTGATAAGACTGTACAGCAGTTCTTAATCTACTCCAGAATACACTTGAAGTTAGTTTTGTTATTTCAGGTTTCTACATTTTTGCCTCTTTAACACAAGCTTCTAGCTTTTTAGCAATTTTATTTTGTATTACATGTAAAACCAATGATAAACAATGGAATAAAACTGGTTTAGACTTTCAAGAAATTGCCATCAATGAGGAAGTTAACACTCTAAAGCTAGCACTCTTACCACAATCATGGTATAAATTTAAGAGTTCTGTTCTACTCTCTGCTGAACTTGTAGCACTTAGAATAATACTAGACAAATGACAATATTCAATGAATATGTTAAATGAAACAGAGAGTGAGTGAATGAATGAATGAATGAGATATAGCATAATATTAGGGATATAGGCATATCACCATAGAGACATGCATGCATAGAAAATTCCTAATTTAGTGTTTGTAACATATAACTGCTCAAAAAGTAGTTCATATTCACTTTTTTAAAGGGGAAGCTGATGCTGATGTGCTGGGGAAATATGTGCTAGGTATAGTGGTGCTTGCCTTTATCCTCAGCACTTGGAAGGCGAGGCAAGAGGGTGAGGATTTCAAGGTCACTTTCAGCTATACAGTGAGTTCCAGGCCAGTCTGGGTTATAAAAAACTCTAACTCAAAAACAAACAAAAGAGCAGAAAGAAATATATATGTCAGAGTCACAAAAATTTCTGACAAATAAAGTTCAGGGCATATGGGGACTTTCCAAGGGTTGCAATACAATTAGTGAAAAATTATATTATCTTAGGAACCAAGAATCCACAAATGTGTAGTTCTCTACAGAGGTAAGTTTTTTTTTTTTTTACCATCTATAAATTGGTCACTGCTCTACCCATTTTTTATCATGGAAGCTGTTATAAAAATGACATTTTTAAGAAGATACAGAAATTTCAGGTCATGGTGGTTCATGCCTTTAACTCTATAATTCTGGAGGCAGAAGTAGGTAGATTTTGGAATTTGGGAGTTTGAGGCTATCCTAGCCTACAGAATGAGTTGCAAGACAGCCAGGGCTACACAGAGAAACCCTGTCCTGAGAAACAAGAACAAAACAACAACAACAATGATACAGAAATGTTAAATAAAAATTAAATTTCAAACACTAAAAATAGGTTATGTTATACATTATTAATTATTCACATGTACTCCCAACTATAATTAAGCCAAACTGGCTCACACTTAGGAAAATTGGAAGTATGATTCCTCCTGGCTTGAGACAAACTCCTCATAGTTTTAAAGTGATAAACCAGAGAAATATCAATAAAAACAGACAAACAAATACCTGGAAAGCCTACCTGTGAACAAGGTTACAGGCCAATGTGTTAATGGCCTGTAGATCTGTTGTGCAGTATTTAACTATGGAAAGATGTGTTATGTTTGTTTATGCTTTGATCTGTTACTTTAACTGTGTAAAGGTGTGTTACATTTGTTTCTGTTGCATTTATTCAATGATGTAATCATGTGTGTTTAATTATGTAAAGATGTGTTCTTGTTTCTCCTTATGATGCTTAAGGCACCTGATTGGTCTAATAAAGAGTTGAATGGCCAATAGATAGGCAGAGAAAGGATAGGCAGGCTGACAGGAAGAGAAAATAAGTAGGAGGAAAAATCTAGGCTTGAAAAGAATGAAAGGAAAAGAAGAAAGAATAGAATGAGAAAGAGAGGGACATGCCTTGGGCCAGCCATGAAGCTACAGTCAGACAGTCAAGAAAAGCAGTGAAAGTAAGATATATAGAAGGCAGAAAGGTAAGAAGCCCTGAGATAAAAGGCAGATAAAGACAATCAGGTTGATTTAAGTTATAAGAGCTAACCAGAAATGAGCCTAAGCTAGGCCAAGCATTCATAACAAATAAGAAACCTCTGTGTCAAGCCAGGTGTTGGTGGCACATGCCTTTAATCCCAGCACTCAGGAGGCAGAGGCAGGCAGATCTCTGTGAGTTCGAGGCCAGCCTGGTCTCCAGAGGGAGTGCCAGGACAGGATCCAAAGCTACCCTGTCTCGAAAAACCAAAAAAAAAAAAAAAACCAAAAAAAACAAAACAACAACAACAACAACAACAAACCTATGTGTCATGATTTGGGAACTGGTTGGTGGCCCAAAAGAAAAAGCCTGGTACATAGATCCTCAGAACCAACACAATGTGAGGGAAGACAACTAACATTTCCTCTATATCTGACTTTTTCTGTTTGTGCTCCTACATCAGAACACTTGGGAACAGGCACTCTTTGCTCACATTCCTAGAAGCTGGAATTTCTGGAAAAAGGCCTTAGGAGTTTTGTTGTTAGTGTGCATCCTCCAAGACAGAGGCTATGCTCTAACATGAGAGAAAAGCACAAGGAGTAGATAACCAAACATAGCATGAAATCTTTTTAAAGGGGTCCCTCTCTCCCTCTCCCTCTCAGTTTTCAAAAAGAGTGTCTCATTCTGTAGGGCAAGCTGGCCTGGAATTTACAATGTTGTCATCAGACTGACCACAAGTCTATGATAGCCTTCCTGCCTCAGCCTCCCATGTGCTGAGATCGTAAGTGTCAGCCACCAAGCCCTGATCCTCATAGGCTCTGAGTGGTCTCCTTAGATAATACCATCACATTGGGAGCACCTGGATCTTGAGGAAAGTATCATAGCACCTTCTGAGACTCCTGTAGCAAACATATGGCCAACAAAACAATCAAGAAAGTTTATTAATATACATATTAATACATACCTTACATACGTGTGCTCCTCGGGGAACGAAAATTTCTCGGTGTGAAAATCCACAAAGAGTTTTCAGAAAAGTGACAAGACGAAGAAAAAGGATGTTGAGTCTCTTGAGACAGGAAGTTGCAGGAAGATCAATACTGAAAGTGCTTCATGGTAGATAAAGACTAGTTGGTAAAGTTCATTAATAGATTCCTCAGGTATCACCTCCAGAATAGAACAGGTTCCAAAGCATCTTCAGGTATTAGCTTTGCTCTTAGTCATAGACAATGGAGGGACATCTTTGTGAACTGAATTTCTATCCTGGCTTTAGTCAACAGTAAAGAGGGATATATCTATATATCTTTATCTATATCTATAACTATATCTATATCTATATCTATATCGATATAGTGTGTGTGTGTGTGTGTGTGTGTGTGTGTGTGTGTATACATACACACACATACACATACATGCATGCTGCTTTTCATTTCTTTCAGATCTGAAATAGTCTTTATGGCAATGTTTCATGTTTGGGGTTTCTATATTCAGTTTCCTTCAACAGTAACAGGCAAATTGTCAACATACAGTAGACTTGAATACATAACAGAAACTGGTTCCAACTGTTTTCTTCTACTTGGGCAAAAACTGAAGCTCTTGGAGCTTGCATAGTTTGCTCAGAGCTATGCATCTTCTTAGGGGTAACTAGGAAATCTATTTGGATGCTGTTGGTCTGCAGCTCTGGGTATTTTAATTTGGAGGGTACCACTGAGGGTAGTCATTCCACCCAGGAGTTGCCTTTTTGATAACTTCCTGACTTGAATCTTTAGTAGCAAACATATGTCTCTATTCCTATTTGCAGTGAGAGATGAACTGACATTGTGTGCTTGTTTCTGAGCAGGAAATCATTTTGTGTTGAAATCCAGCCAGATTGAGGAAGTCCTGCTGAGACTGAAGGAAGCTCACTCATCCCTTGCAAATGCTCTGGGAGAAAGAAAAACATAAGAATTCTTGTCTGTGCAGTTTTAGCTAGCAGATATCGGGCAACAACCGACTGGATTATTTCCTATGCACCTGTATGTAAATAATCCGAATGGAACTCATTAACATTTAAATTCTAAGTTACAAAAGTATCCAAGGGAAAACTGATTAGATTGGCTTGATTTGGTGCCAATACAGTAAAAGACTTTATCTTTTAAACAAATCGAGGCAGTAATTTTCCAAAATTTTGAAACACTGGACTTTTCTAAAAAAGAAAAACAATTCATTTTAAAATGTGAAAGAAAGTACCTATCTCAAACATTTCCTTTTTCTTTATCAAATAAATGTTAATGTTTATTTGTAGAGTCATGAAGATACTAGCCATGGATTTCCATTGTATTCCTCTAGTGTATTATTTCTAACCCAAATGGCTTTTATTTTCCTTTGAAGAACCCAAATGCCTTTGGGGCTCAATATACTTGGAAAATATGTAAATGATGGCTTTCCCCTGTCAATCTGCAAGTGAGGCTTCAGTAAGCCCTTCACCCACATCATCTGTAGCATAATAGCATTTTAATTTAGAGTGAACCTTTTTGCTCAGCCCATATGTATCTTGTATATTTTAAGAAAAACTATTTACAGAGACTTGTAGAAGTCCCCAGAGATGCAACATCTCATTTTCAATTCTGTTGGCAGGAATACTAATTACATTATCACATATTCAGCAGCATTCAGCAGAGTTATTTTTCATTCATCCTTAAGACCTGGCATGCCCACCAGGTCAGTTTCAATAAGCACTACCTTGAGAATCTCTGCTGATGGTACACACAGATAATTAGGTGTAGTGTTACAAGAAATATCAACCCCCAAAAGCTCAGCCTTGGAGATTTGCTCCTATTCTCTTTCTTTGAGGGAGAGGGAAAAAAATCCAGTAGTTGCTAGAAATGAGAGAACATTTATCACCCAACTATTTCACCCCCACAGGTTAGGTTTTTAATTGAAGTTTGGCTTTGGTTCTTGAGAGTAGCAAGCAGGACTGCTGACAGTTAATACTGAATTCTGGGTGAATGGTCTTCTCAGACTTAGTTTCTCAAGATGCTGAAAATGTGCAGAATCTCATTTGCAGTGATTTTCTTCTGTACATGATACTGAATGAATGCTCCCTGTTTTGTACTATACCCTTTCACCTTTAAGAAATCTTTAATAAGCATCAGTGAAACTAATAACTACCACTGCATACCATTTACTCACCTTGCTCTATGAAGACATTAGAGGAACCAGAAAATTCATTGTGTGTTCTATTTTCTGTGACATGATTTGGTAATATCAAATCAGAACTGATGAGAGCTGATGAGAAAGAAATGTGTTTTTGACAGTATGTAGTACTTAGAAGAACAGAGTTTGAAAAAAAAAAAAAAAACATGATCCAGAAATTGTTATCATAAAGCAAATTGCAGCTTTTCTATCATGACAAGATTATTGAAAAACTGCTTTTCTCATCTTTGTTACTCAACATGAAAAAAGGGAAGTCATCATGGACCACATGGCACATTCCTATGGGGTCACTGCTTCATAACTTGCTTTTGCGTTTGATTTGGAATGTCTACTCTTTTCTCTTCAAGGGGATTGCCAATGACCTTGGTGGAGATAATGATTCTTGAGCCACAGCTTGTCTTACCCTGTCCGTTCATGTAAGAAAATTCCACCACCTTCACTAGCAAAAGGTATAGTGGAAATTCAGAAGGAGGAGGTTTGTGTTCAAGGCATCATACTACATTCAGTGCAGAAAAGCAGCCAGAAAAGCACTGAGAGAAATGCAACTTTTTGAACAGCTCTATTGTTATTTTTCTTAGCAATAGAAGATAAAAATGAATGCATAAGACATACTCATGAAGAAACATTTCTAAGATCTAATTGCTACAGAAAAGTGTAAAGGTAACATTGGAAATGTATTCCTTAGATATCCAAAGTTCCCAGAAAAGAATGCAGATGCCAATGCTGTCCTTGTAACAGTGGATAATGATATAAATAAATGTTTCACATCCTTTTGTCACTTTCTTAATCATCACTTTCTTTACTGCAGATAATGATATTTGAGTCAAACAGTCAGCCTGCTCTGCTGTTTATGCATACAATATTATGTAGTAATATAAGAAAAAGGTCAAGAGAATTTTACATAGCCAAAGAATATACAACCACTCCTTCTGGATATTCTTAGCTTATGTAGTGGTTTGCTTTTCTGGTTTCCCCTGGTATGTTCTCTTGTGAATGCTATAGAAACCCACACATACTAGCTATGAGGTGAGTGAATTGTTTGCTTCCCAGCTGTAGAGCCAGAAAGATATTTAATGCAGTTGTACAGTTCCCACTCTGTAGGGAAGCTTCTTTGCTGGCTAAAGGGTAGAATGAAATGTCTTTCCAATCCTACTGTATAGCCAGGAGCACATCAACAAAGGCAGCAGGAATGCTTCACTAGAGAAGGAGACACAGAAGGCCACACAATCAGACATGCCTTCTGTGACAGTAACGATGGACTCAGGTTTGATTTATTTAGAACAACAACAAGAAAACTCTAGTAAAATAAGCAATAGATGTTTAATGTATAAATTTAACTTTCAGCAACTGGAAATGAATGTAAAAATTTGCAAAGAGCTGTAACAGACTCAAAAGAGAGAGATATGATCCCTTATTAGTGCATGTGCATACTTCTTGTCATAAGAAACACAGTGGAGATAGATTGAAGGTATTCAATAAGTACTGACAAACATTGGGTATACAGACTGAACACCTATTGAGGTTATTTTCCGGGATCAAGCCTCTCTGATGTTTCTCTAATTGTTTACTAAAAAAAATGGCAGAAAATATACACACCTTTTTTAGTATGATGGACATAATTATGGTTAATGGGGTGATGTTTATTGAAAGCTGATTCTTTTTTCTCCATTTTTAATTTAAATTAGAAACAAGATATTTTACATGTCAATCCCAGTTCCTCTCCATCCCCTCATCCCCTGCCTCTCACTAACACCCTACCTATCTCACATCATTTCCGGTCCCCAGAGAGAGTGAGGCCTTCAGTGAGGGGTCTTCAGAGTCTGTCACATCCTTTGGGATAGGATCTAGGCCCTCCCTCACGAGTCTAGGCTGAGGGAGTATCCCCCTATGTGAAATGGGCTCCTAAAATCCATTCCTATGCTAGGGATAAGTACTGATCTACTACAACAAGCCCCATAAGTTTCCAAGGCCTCCTCACTGACACCCACATTCATGGGGTTTAGATCATTCCATGCTGATTTCCCAGTGATCAGTCTGGGGGACAAGAGCTCCCCCTTGTTCAGGTCAGCTGTTTCTGTGGGTTTCACCAGCCTGGTCTTGACCACTTTGCTCATCACTCCTCCTTCTCTGCAACTGGATTATACAGTTCAGTTCAGTGTTTAGCTGTGGGTGTCTGCTTCTACTTCCATCAGCTGCTGGGTGGAGGCTCTAGGATGGCATATATGTTAGTCATCAATCTCACAGAATGGTCTTGTTCCAATGAACATTTACAATGTTTCTTAAAGTCATGCAGGGTGGGGATCCCATATCAATGCAAAAAAGGGATTGATATTCGAATTTTCCAAGTAAGAAAATAGCTTATGATTCACAGGACTGACTTCTGCCTATTTCAATGTATTTTAGTCTATAATGCCAGCCAGAATGACTAATAGAATTCACATGAAATTGATTCCTTTGTTCAAAACTCTCTGTGCAAGAGTCATGACACATGAAAGTTTAATTGGAAGAGATTAGAACATTTCTTTTTCACCAGTCAGTCTCTTGAGTATATTTTACTTTCGAACTTTTAAAATTAATTTTAGCATATTGTCTATGCACATTTTGAGGAAGAACCAGTTAAGATAGAATATTTATGTTTATGTTTTCAGTGTCTGGTGTGCAGAAATAATAACCTGAAGTAAATGAAGTCTGTAGATGGTTATTCTAGGAGAAGTTTAAGTTCAAAGGCTGTGCCCATATCTTGGATTTGCTCTTACTTGGTTCAGCAGAGTTTCAATAGAAACAGGGTCTATATCCAGTGGACCTATGAACTAAATGTTTTTTGCAATAGCATCCACCTAAATCTGCTTTAAGAACCTGTTTCTGAACAGCATAGGTCAGCATGCAGGGTAGAACATAGTCAGTGGCTCTTTGTTAGAATTTGGGTTCCAAAGTGAAAATTACCTTTAAAAGCAGTATCAATCACCCACAGAATATAAGTATTAAATCCCCTCTCAAAGTCGAACTTTATTAGTTTTTTCCCAATAAACAATAGACTACTATTTCCTACTGGTCATCAGATGAAGTAATTTATATAATATTTAATATATAATATGCAATGCAAGTCATATGCAATTTTCATCCTAAGAAGTAGGTTCATCAATTATTCTTCAGTGTGTTAGGGATACTGTCATGTTAATCTTACGGATGCATTTCCTCAGCACCTGGTTGTTTAAAAATGTGTGTAATTGTAAATGTGTATTGTGTGAGTGTGTGTATGTGTGTGTGTTTCCTTCATCTTGGCGTGTGACTTAAATACACTATGTGGCAATAGTCCCAATCAAGTTAGTTTGGTTAATTTTAGGGGTACTTACTCTTTATACCCTTTTAAAATCTGCTCTTTATTTCTCAACCTCACAGGCATACCTACTGTTTGTTCAAATTTGTCAGGTCGAAGAATACTCTTCAAACTTCTTCCTAGGGTAAGCCCCCCACTGTTCTACTTGCTGAGACTCAAGCCAACACTGTATCTCAAGAACACCTCTGTTGCTGCTGCAGTTAGATGTATCCTTCGGGACCCTAGAGTTAGCAGCAACCCAGGAAACTCCATCGTTTTGTTATTGTTATCTGCCTGAGCTTTGGTAAATCTTCTAGAACTTGGAGCTGGTGTGGAGAGTGTGGGTGATAACACACCTGAAAGTTTAAATTGAAAGAGATCTGAACGCTCTTCTTCTTCACTGCCTTACCTGGAAAGCTCTCAGCTTGTGCACTTTCAAACATCCCCTTATTTAATGTAACATCGTGACAGTGCTGTCTATAGAGAATAGGTTTTTCATGTCCCCGAGAGTATCACTTTAAAAATGAAAGAAAGAAAAGACCACCAGGCATGAATCCACTTGAAATGTTTAAAAACAATTACAGAGTCTTTTATCTAAGCAAATGTTTTCAAGTGTCTATTAAATCTTATCATTAGTGGCCTTCATGGTAACGTTGTCTAAGCTCAAGCTACTGAGTCAGGATAGATTCATTTTCTAAACAGGCCGTTGTGAGAAATTGTTCTTTCATGACTGATGACTGATAGGATTCAGTGAACTAGACCTTAACATGAGTGTTCTTGCCTCTTTGTGGCATAATCTGATAGTGTGTGCTTCAGGGCTTTTGAAAGCAACACTAGCAAGAGATGTCACTCATTTATATTAAAAATAAAAATGATAATTTTTCATTTTGAGGTTTTCTGAGTGATTGCAAGACTAACAGCCACATTTGCATTTGACCAGAGCAATGAATAGTCCGTGAGATTTGATAGCCTTTAGAAGTTAATAGACTTTAAATTATACACAAATCAAAAAGGAGGAGAGCACATACCTTTTGAGAGAAACAAGCTTAAAGTGGAAACATTGATTCTTACATACTTTAGTTCCTTATTCAAAAAGAAGAGATGAGAGATAACAATGAGAGAAAGAGAGAGATGGAAAAAGAAAGGTGAAGGAAGAAGAGGAGGAGGGTGTGAAATGAGAGAACGGAGAAGAGGAGGGAGAGAAGAAGATGGAGGCACTTAAATCTGTTTTTAGACCTCTGACTCTTTCTGCCTGCTATCCAATGACTGGTCATTTCCTAGGGAAAAATGTTTTGGAAAGATGCTCTTAGTCTCTGAAAGAGTTAAAACAGACTCTTAACCACCTAGTGATAGCAGAATAGTAATATTCAGTTGACTATGACAAAGAATCTGATCTCTGCTCATTTGTAGTACCAAAGTGGCATTGCTTAAGCTGTCAGGCTCCAAGTACCAGAAGCCCATCACCAAATATTCATTTACCTGTGGTGTGCATCTAATAACTGACAGCTCTGAATCTCATATCATTTTTGGTGGCCTTCCCACTGACATGTTCTTTGATTAAGAAAATAGTCAGCCAGAAAGCCAGTGTGTCCCTAATGTGCCCACCTCAGTTTAACCTCCTTATTATGCTGGAATATTTTCCCTAAATTAGATTTCCTGTCCTCATAGTGGCAGTTTACAAGAATTTAATACATTGTAAAATGTGCAGTCCCCTTGAGATTCTGTGATAGATTGTAGTATTTGAAACTCATATTTTCATGGGAAATAAAAGCCTAGGCCATGACCAAATATGTTATCAGCTTAGCATTATCTTGAGATAATGGCACTATCAATGCTTGTCACCCCTGTCGGCTTCTCAGAGCTGGTGTTGCCTTTTTTCTGGTTCCTGAACAAAGTGCAGAAAGTTCCAGAGGTTTGTGAGCCACCAGCAATAGCCAGTCTAGATAGTCTCCTTTGTTCCATGTCATGTGGCACACAATGGACCCCTCTACTCTTTTCCCTTACATATTCTGCATCTGACATGCAATTATGCTGCAGGAATGGGACTGTGTAGTTATGTTGCAATCTGGGATGCCATGTCAAGGCATGGTGGTATCCTGGGAGATACTTAGTGTAGCATTTCTAGAAAAAAATAATAGAGTGCCAAAAAAGATAGAAAATAAGAAACCCAGAAGTCAGTCACATGAAACCTCAAGCCCAGGCTCAGGCTCATCAATTTTCTAGTTAGGAGATATCAGATGCTTGTGGGTTAAGTAGAAAAACAGCAGAGAGGTAATGTGCTTTTTCTTCTGCACATAACTACATGAATTAAAAGCAAGGTAAGAATTACAGAAATAGTCACTTACATTGGCTCTCTTGCCCACTTGTACATCTGTCTTCACTATAGATTAGGTTTTTTGTCTAGAATTTGAGTTCCTATAGGTGAAAGGTTATTTGTGACTTCCTAATGATATAATGTTCTTTTTTTTCTCCTGTCTTTTCTCAAGAAAAACCTGTGTCTGGGCCGAGGGCTCATTGTTCCTAGAGTTAGAAATCAATTTCTCACTGCACATTTTGCTCTGTCCTTGTTTCTAAATCCTGGGCCTTAACGATCACCACTGCATTGCTTTAGTAGGAGGTATCTATATGGTTACTAGGAACTGCACATTGGCTCCTCAATTTTTAGTGTGATTCCAACCTGGGATAATATAGTAACTGTCTATACACATGAATGGCAGAATTGAGAGCCACAAGTGTTTTCTAATAGGCTGAGCATCATATGGTCAGGCTTTGATATTTAAAAAGCATGGACAAGATGAATTCAAAGAAATGTTCAATTTTCAGGAATGACTTGAGAATCTCAAAATTCTGGGATGGAATCATACTCCTATTTCCTGAGAAACTATGCTCACAAATATTGCCTGAGTTTTAATACCAACAGTGTTCAATGGAGAAGGAAGCACACGTATGGGCCTATAATAAGAATCATGTTCGAGGCACATCTGTGTTCCACACTTTATATGCTAATTTGCTTGTGAATCTTAATTTTTCTTCTGTAAATGTAATACTGTTTGTATTAGGGTTCTCTATCTGGAGTAAGAGAATTTATAAAATGAACCAAGATAGATAGATAGATAGATAGATAGATAGATAGATAGATAGACAGATGGAGTTATATCTATCTAGATTGATCCACAGCTATAGATATGAGATTTTTAAAATTATGGGCTATGACCCAACTACCCCAACAATGGCTGCCTATGAATGAAAAGTCCAAGAATCCAGAAGTTGCTCAGTCCACAAGATATCCATGAGGCTAGATATCTCATCTGGTCTTCAGTAGACACTAGAATCCCAAAGAACTAGGCTCTAATGCCAGTGAAGGAGTGGACTTGCTTACAATGTGAGAGCCAGCAAGCAAAGAACCAAAGTTTCTGTCTTCCTTGTCCTTAGATAGGCTTCCAGAAGATGTTGTGGCCCAGACTAAAGGTGTATTTTCCTACCTCAAGATCCAAATCAAACACGTGTCTTCCTACCTCAAAGGTCTGGACTAGAAGTGAATCTACACATGTTAAACAAAGTAAAAATTTCCTCACAGGTGTGTTCTCCATTTTGGGGTTTAGTTTCAGATGTAATTAAGTGGACAACCAAGAAAACTCATCACATTATCTTTCTTATTGTTTGGTCATGACAAAGTAGAATGTATGTGGACTCATCACAGACCAGATCCCTATGGAGGCCTAACTCCTTCAGAGTGAGGAGACTACGAGGAGAGGCAAGACCATCCAGAGCTTCGGACATTGAATTACTGGCCCCCACACACTACAGCATAACAAGAGGAGATAGAGAGATCCTACCTGCACTCACTGGAATAAGATATGGGGAGAAACAGAATAAGAACTCGCTCAACAACAGAAAGACCAATATGACACCACCAGAATCTAGGGACTCCACTCCAGGAAGACCTGAAAAGCCCAACATAGTGCATGAAGAAGAGATGGACCTCAAAAATTATCTCAGCAAGATTATCATCTTGCTGAGACCTTCAAAGAGGAAACAAGAAAATCCCTTAAAGAAATAGAAGAAAAAGCAAGCAAAAATTACACAAAATGGAGGAAAAGACAAACCAAAAAATTCAAGAAATAAACAAATCTCTTAAAGAAGCTAAAGAAACACAAGATAAAACAACCAAATAAGTGAAGGAAGCTCTTGAAACAGTTCAAAGCATGAAAGCTGAATTAGACACAATAAAGAAAACACAGAATGAGGCGATGCTGGAAATGGAAAGACTGGATAAACAATCAGGATCTAAAGACGTGAGTATAACTAATAGAATCCAAGAGACAGAAGAGAGAATCTCAGCTATTGAAGACTCGCTAGAGGATATACATTCATCAACCAAAGAAAACCTCAAGTCCAACAAATCCCTAACACAAAATATCCAGGAAATATGGGACACCATGAAAAGACCAAACCTAAGAATAATAGGTGTAGAAGAAGGTGAAGAAACACTGCTCAAAGGTACAGAAAACATATTCAACAAAATCATAGAAGAAAACTTCCCCAACCTACAGAAAGATATGCCTATGAAAGTACAAGAAGCTTATAGGACACCAAACAGTCTGGACCACAAAAAGAAGTCCCCCTGACACATAATAATCAAAACTCCAAATCTACAGAATAAAGAGAAAATATTAAGAGCTGCAAAGGAAAAAGGCCAAGTAACATATAAAGGCAAACCAATTAGAATCACACCCGACTTCTCAATGGAAACTCTGAAAGCCAGAAGGTCTTGGATAGATACCCTACAAGCACTAAGGGAGCATGGATGTCAACCCAGACTACTGTACCCAGCAAAACTTTCAATCATTATAGATGGAGAAAACAAGATATTCCATGACAAAAACAGATTTAAACAATACATATCCACAAATCCAGCACTACAGAAGGTTCTGGAAGGAAAACTCCAACCCAAGGAACATAACTACATGCACAAAAACACAGGCAATAGATAATCTAATTTTGCCAAACACAAAAAGAAGCAGGAGGGCAAAATCCACACACAATGACACCACCAACAATAAATCAAAACAAACAAGAACCAACGAACAATGGACATTAATATCCCTAAATGTCAATGGTCTTAACTTACCCATAAAAAGATATAGGCTAACAGAATGGATAAGAAGACAGAATCCATCCTTCTGCTGTTTACAAGAAACACACCTCAACTTCAAAGACAGGTGATACCTCAGAGTAAAAGGATGGGAAAAGATTTTCCAATCAAATGGCCTCAAGAAACAATGTAGCAATCCTGATATCTAACAAATTGGACTTTAAACTAAAATCAATCAAAAGAGATGAAGAAGGGCATTTCATACTCATCACAGGAAGAGTCCATCAAGATGAAATCTCAATCCTGAACATCTATGCTCCAAATACGAAGGCACCCACATTTGTGAAAGAAACATTACTAAAGCTCAAACCACACATAAAACCACACACACTTATAGTAGGAGACTTCAACACCCCCCTTACGCCACTAGACAGGACCACCAGACAGAAACTCAACAAAGAAACAAAGGATCTGAAAGAAGTTATGACCTAACTGGGGTTAAAGGATATCTATAGAGCATTCCATCCAAACTCAAAAGAATATACCTTCTTCTCAGCACCACATGGCACCTTCTCTAAAATTGACCACATTGTAGGCAACAAAGCAAACCTCCATAGTTACAAAAGAATTGAAATAACCCCCTATATCTTATCAGACCATCATGCATTAAAGCTAGAATTCAGCAACAATACAAATGGCAGAAAACCTGGAAATGAATAACCTTGGAAAATGAATAACACCCAACTGCACCATTCCTGGGTTGAGGAAGAAATAAAAAAAAAAAAAAAAACAAACTAAAGACTTCCTAGAATCTAATGAGAATGCAGACACAACATACCCAAACTTATGGGACACTCTGAAAGCAGTGCTAAGAGGGAAGTTCATAGCACTAAGTGCCCACATGAAGAAACTAGAGAAAAGTCACATTAGAGAACTGACAGAACAACTGAAAGCACTAGAGCAAAAAGAAGCAAACTCACCAAGGAGGAGTAGATGCCAGGAAATAATCAACCTGAGAGCTGAAATCAATAAAGTAGAAATTAGGAAAACATTACAAAGAATCAATGAAACAAAGAGTTGGTTCTTTGAGAAGATCAACAAGATAGACAAACCTCTAGCCAAACTAACCAAAAGGCAGAGAGAGAGCACGCTAATTAACAAAATCAGAAATGAAAAGGGGGATATAACAACGGACACTGTGGAAATCCAGATAATCTTTAGGTCATACTTTGAAAATCTGTACTCCACAAAATTCGAAAATCTAATGGAAATGGACAGTTTCCTGGATAAATATCACTTACCAAAATTAAATCAAGATCATATAAACAGTTTAAATCTACCCATAACCCCTAATGAAATAGAAGCAGTCATCAAAAGCCTCCCAACCAAAAAAAGCCCAGGGTCAGATGGCTTCACTGCAGAATTCTACCAGAAATTCAAACAAGAGCTGATACCAGTACTCCTCAAACTGTTCCGCACAATAGAAGCAGATGGGATATTGCCAAACTCTTTCTACAAGGCTACAATCACTTTGATACCCAAGCCACACAAAGATAAGACTAAGAAAGAGAACTACAGACCGATATCCCTCATGAACATCGATGCTAAAATACTCAATAAAATATTGGCTAATCGAATCCAAGAACATATCAGAAAAATCATCCACCACGATCAAGTAGGCTTCATCCCAGGGATGCAAGGATGGTTCAACATACGAAAAACCATCAATGTAATCCACCATATAAAAAAACTGAAAAAGAAAAACCACATGATCATCTCACTAGATGCTGAAAAAGCCTTTGACAAAATCCAACATACCTTCATGATAAAGACCTTGGAGAGAACAGGAATAACAGGAACATATCTAAACATGATAAACGTGATATACACCAAACCAATAGCCAACATCAAACTAAATGGAGAGAAACTCGAAGTGTTTCCTCTAAAATCAGGAACAACACAAGGCTGTCCACTCTCTCCATACCTCTTCAATATTGTACTTGAAGTTCTAGCTAGAGCAATAAGACAAGAACAGGGGATCAAAGGGTTAGAAATTGGAAAGGACAAAGTCAAACTTTCACTATTTGCAGATGACATGATAGTCTACATAAGTGACCCGAAAAACTCTACCAGGAAACTCCTACAGCTGATAAACACCTTCAGCAAGGTAGCAGGATACAAAATTAACTCAAAAAAATCTGTAGCCCTACTGTATACAGATGATAAACTCAATGAGAAAGAAATCATGGAAACATCACCTTTCAAAATATCCACAAGCAACATAAAATATCTGGGGGTAACACTAACCAAAAAAGTGAAAGACCTGTACAATAAGAATTTTGAGACTTTAAAGAAAGAAATTAAGGAAGATACCAGAAAATGGAAAGATCTAACATGCTCTTGGATAGGCAGAATTAACATAGTAAAAATGGCAATCCTACCAAAAGCAATCTACAGATTCAACGCAATCCCCATCAAAATCCCAACACAGTTTTTCACAGACATTGAAAGAACAATACTCAACTTTATATGGAAAAATAAAAAACCCAGGATAGCCAAAACAACTCTTTACAATAAAAGATCTTCTGGAGGCATCAAAATCCCTGACTTCAAGCTCTACTATAGAGCCATAGTTCTGAAAACAGCTTGGTATTGTCACAAGAATAGACAGATAGACCAATGGAATCGAATTGAAGACCCAGATATTAACCCACGCACCTATGAACACCTTATTTTTGACAAAGGTGCTAAATACAAACAATGGATAAAAGATAGCATCTTCAACAAATGGTGCTGGCACAATTGGATTCGGACATGCAGAAAATTGTAGATTGATCCATACCTGTCACCATGCACGAAACTTAAGTGCAAATGGATCAAAGATCTCTCCATAAATCCAGTCACACTGAATCTTCTAGAAGAGAAAGTGGGAATAACCCTTGAACAAATTGGCACAGGAGAACGGATTCCTGAACATCACGCCAGAAGAACAGACACTGAGGTCTGCAATCAATTAATGGGACCTCCTGAAACTGAGAAGCTTCTGTAAGACAAAGGACACAGTCAGTAAGACAAAACGACCACCCACAGAATGGGAAAAGATCTTCACCAGCCCCACATCTGACAGAGGACTGATTTCCAAAATATACAAGGAGCTCAAGAAGCTAGCCATATTAAACCACGCACCTACAAACACCTTATTTTTGACAAAGGTGCTAAATATATGCTAAACACCATACAATGAAATTAAAAAGTGGGGTGCAGAACTAAACAGAGATTTTTCAACAGCGGAATCTAAAATGTCTGAAAGACACTTAAGAAAGTGCTCAAAATCCTTGGCCATCAGAGAAATGCAACTCAAAACAACTCTGAGATACCACCTCACACCTGTCAGAATGGCTAAAATCAAAAATACCAATAACAACCTTTGCTGGAGAGGATGCGGAGAAGAAGGAACACTCCTCCATTGCTGGTGGGAGTGTGAACTCGTAAGACCACTTTGGAAATCAGTATGGCAGTTGCTCAGAAAAATGGGAATCAATCTACCTCAAGATCCAGCTATTCCTCTCTTGGGTATATACCCAAATACTGCATGTCCATACAACAAGGACATATGTTCAACCATGTTCATAGCAGATTTGTTTGTAATAGCCAGAACCTGGAAGCAACCTAGATGCCCCTCAACTGAAGAATGGAAAGAGAAAATGTGGTACATTTATACAATGGAGTACTACTCAGCAGAAAAATGCAATGGAATCTTGAAATTCACAGGCAAATGGATGGAACTAGATGAAACCATCCTGAGTGAGGTAACCCAATCACAAAAAGACAAACATGGTATGTACTCACTCATATATGATTTTTAGACATAGAGCAAAGGTTTACCAGCCTATAATCCTCTTCCCCAAAGAAACTAGAAATCAAGAATGACTCTAAGGGATAAATGGACCCCAGGAATGAGAAGTGGCATGAACTCCCGAGCTAATTGAGAGCATGAGGGTAGGGGAGTGGGTGCTGCTACAATAAGAGCACAAGATGAAGAGTAGAGGAGAAGAAATCGAGGAGCAGATATATTGAGTTGGGGGAAGAATAGAGGAGAGAGAGCAGGATGAGAGATACCATATCAGAGGGAGCTACTATAGGTCCGAGAAGAGATCTGGAACTAGGGAGATCTCCAGAGACCTACAAGGATGACACCATCTGACAGTCCAGGCAATGGAGGAGAGGATGGCTTAGAAGCCCTTCCCCTAGAATGAGATTGATGACTACTCTCTATGCTATCCTAGAGTCCTCATCCAGTGGCTGATGGAAGCAGAGACAAACATCCACAGAAATACACTGAGCTGAAATCTGGAACCTAGTTGAAGAGAGGGAGGAATGAAGAACGAAAGGGTCTGTACCAGGTTGGAGAAACCCACAGAAACAGTTGGCCTGAAAAAGGGAAAGCATATCAACCCCAGACACTCTTTGGTAGGCCAGTACGGGACTGATCCAGCCCCCGATCATGGATGCCAATGGGGAGGCCCCTGCACTCCTGGGAGCCTCCAGAGGTGGACTGGCGTTTTGGCCTGGTGTGTGTGGGGGACTTTGAGAGCCCATCCCACTTGAAGGGATGTGCTCTGTCTCTGGACACATGGGGAGGGGCCTAGGCCCAGCACAGGAAGATTTGGTGGACTTGGTGGAGCCCCTGGTTGGGGGCCCTACCCTGCCTGGGGAGTGGTGGGTGGATGGGGTGGGGGGTAGGTTGGAGGTGGGGGAGAAGGAATGGGGTGAGGGGAGGGAGAGGGAGAGGGGAATTACATGTGAAACAAACCTGTTCCCTAACTTGAATTAATAATAATAATAATAATAATAATAATAATAATAATAGAAAAAAAGGTTTGGATTTTAAAAAAAAGTAGAATGTATGTATCAAAGTATTATAAAAGTATGCAGGTCTGGGTATATGGGTTTGTCAGGAAAGAGCTTACCATGCTCAATGATTCAATTCAGATGCCCAGCACCAACATAAATTTCAGGTTTGACACATGAATGTAGTTTCAGTAGCATGTGAGGATGGGGTGCAGGAAGATTATATCCTAGCTAAATCTGTGAATGATTCTGTCTCAAATCTAAGGTGGAGAGTGACTGACTGTGTCTTCTCCTGACCTCCACTGCATGCATCTACATTATTATTCACACACTGATACAGCATATACACAAACACAAGTAGGCAAAATAAAAATTATTCCACAATTTTAAGTTTATTTTTCGGTCAATTATACTTAGTGGAGTGGAAATAACTTGTATTCTGCTGTTTGCTGCTGGCAAGAGTAGGTAATAGTTATACTGTTTATATGAATTGAAGGACATTGCTTTACTAATGACAACAAAGTCTATTCTATACTGTTCAGATTAAGAATTTATTTTGTTTGGAAGTGAAAATAAGGGGGAACAAAAGGCAGTACTCACAACCTCATGTGTCAAGTTTTACAATTAATAGAGACTGTCAAATTTCTTTAAAGAAATGATAGTAAGCTGCTTGAGTAACACCTGGGAACTTGTTTTTCTGACAACCATTGAGATAATAGCGTGACATAGGTTCAAATCAGCTCCTGTAGAAGCAAACCTGAAATAGAAAAGTAATTCATGGGTTTGAGATCATGAAGTGAGCATGATGAGGCAGAGTTAAAGCAAAGAGAGCAGGATAAGTAATGGGGAATTTTGACTTGTAACATGGTCCCAGCCTTAGCAATATGCCAGCATCTCCAGAATTGGGGTGCTCCCCAGAGTGCTCCAACAATGGGACAGAGAGAAGCAAGTATTACATTAGAAAATCAATTAATGTTATATTAATAATAGCCAGAGTGACCAGGACAATAAGTAAATAAAAATGGCTCATGGAAGTAGTAATTCTTGAATGGGTTTGAATATGTACGGGTCATATGTAAATGTTTTCCAGGTAAAGAAAGGATTCTGAATGAGGTTTCCTTGCTGAGACACTAAGAAGGAGCAGGGATTTTTCTGTCTTGGGCATCACTATGCATTTGTAATTATACAGACATTCATAAACTGTCATCCGACAGCTCAGCCTAAACCCTTCAGAGCTACTGCAACACAGACTCTCTTTAACTATCAAGATAACACAGTGCTAGTGAAAACAATCTGTCTGTGTGTGAGATGGTCACATATTGATTCCTGATTTCTGTTTATTTACATATTATCCCTTTCTTCCTCTCAGAAAAGCCACTGGCTGGGTATACCTAGTTTATGAAAAGACTAAACCTAGTTTATAAAAAGACTAAAATACAAAGTCAGCAAATGAAAATACTATTGTTTCTGATACACAGAATATAAATAAAGCAGAGATCAAGGTAGCTGGATTATATTTGGCAGCTGCATTTCTTCCATCAACTAAGGAATAAAATTGACTCCAATTAGCCAGGCATTGGTGGCACACGCCTTTAATCCCAGCACTCAGGAGGCAGAGGCAGGCAGATCTCTGTGAATTCGAGGCCAGCTGGGTCTCCAGAGTGAGTGCCAGGATAGGCTCCAAATATATACAGAGAAACCCTGTCTCAAAAAACCAAAAAAAAAAATTGATTCCAATTAGACTAAGTTAATCTAAAACAGAAGGACCATATCCAAATCAGCTGAGGTCATGATTACAATGACAGCCTCAACATAGGCTTCTGCAACTATTTGGGTACTGTGTGTATATCTGAAACCATCATATTTCCTTCTCTTGTGTTCATGCTCAAGTGTAGAAATCCTCAGTTATGAACTAAAAATCTGTGTTCTCATTTCTATCATGCTGGGTGCTTTTTATTCCACCCCATAAACTTCCCATTGTATATTTGTCACCCAACAGTGTTCAGGCTAGGTTTCTTTGGTATGTAGTTATAAACACTTTCACTTTCTTTAATATTTCTTATACTACTTCTTAATTGTTACTTATTTGTATTTATCTCACAGTAGACTATCCACAAGATCAGAGAGCATTTAACAAAACTGTGAATGAATATTTGTTTGGTGAGGAGATAAATTAACAATGAATAAACTTCTTAATATAGCAATCATTACTTATATCAATAAAGTTCTAACAAAATACAGAAAATATATTCAAATTAGGAAAACTTTGAAAGAGTTAATTCTCAAAGAAAATGAATTCTTATGATGTACATAGGACATGGGAAAACTGTAAAGCGACATAAAAGGATCTTGGGACTCTTAGCACAAGACTTGATGCTCTGTACAGATGCAAAGCAAGATGAGAATGGTCCTTAGAACCCAGAAAGAAAGCAACTCAAATTTCATATGGACTAGAGCAGTATGCCATTTTTCAAAAGCCAATGACAGCCTGTAAAAACATTCTATGTGCAGAACCAAGGACTAAGTGACTTGAAATTTCCTCAGATTCCTTGGGGATTTCCTAGAGTTTCCGAAAGCCTAGTGCCTACTAGAGCTAGGAAGGCCCTGGAACATTCTGATGGGATCCATTTAGGCTGACTCCTGGGACAGGGGTCAGAATACAAAATACTGAGAATGGCACAGGGAGGAGGTTGCATAGATTTGTGTCTTTCTACCAATATTATCTAGCAATCACTTTAGTGAATGATATTTCTCCAATTATTTTTCATGCATTCAGTTAAGCATACCTTTGCTTTCTTTCACAAAAGAAATTGAATTAATTTTTAAGGTCCCAGTGAGAAATGCTTCTCTTAATAATATCTCTAGAAATGCTTCTCTTAATAATATCTCTAGGGTTGTTCAAGATGATTGTAATTGAATATATATATATATTAGCATCAAGTCTTGCGCTAATATATATATATATATATATATATATATATATATATATATATATTCAAGAGTAATTGTCAGAATGGTAAAGTAGAATTAGTCAAGTATCTACCACATACGAAGAATGCCCTGATCACTACTTTCACATTAGATATGTACTTATCAACTATCTTTTCTTCTCAACAACTCATGAGATATTTTACAGGCACAGGAACTGAAGACCAGACTTTCTTTCATCTGTACGATATTCTATATTGATGACATGGAATATAATCAAAATGGGCATTCCTGACTTTTCCCAAAGCTTTGCTTTTTAAACACTATCATACTAGCTTAATTTTCTGTGATGCTCAGCTTACTATGTCTATGTGAAGTGACTGTGTCCTAATCACCTTAAAATGCAGCTACTTGCTGAATTCTGGTTTGCAACAGACATCCATAAATCTTCCTAGAAAAATGAAAACAATGCTCATAGAAGGAAGCCACACCAGCAAATATAAATGATAAAATCCAGCAAAATGTAAAACAAATAAAAATCAGAAAATGTTGTGGGTTGAATGAGAATGGCCCCCATAGCTTCATCTTTGAAGACTTATTCTGACATTGCTGAAACTGGAAAGGAATAAGAGTTATGGCCTTCTTGGAGGAGTTGTGTAACTAGAGGTGGGGGTGGGTGGGTTGAGGTTTCAAAAGCTCATGCTATTCCCTTAGACTCTTTCTCCTGGATCAGATGTAAACTCTCAACTACCATGTTTGTCTGCTGAGAATGGCCATAGACTAACTCTCTGGAGCCATATGCCACAAATTAAAGGCATGTTAATATTTCTTTTCTTCTTACAGTTTTACTAAGAGCCACAAGGTCCCCTTTCCATCTGTTATTTTTTTAACAGCTTTCTTCCTTTCTATTGGAAAAGTCTTCTGCAGAAGAAAGCCGTGTTTCAGAGCAAAGCTTTTTTCCATAGTTTCCTGTTTGCTAGTGTCATTCCTCTTTGTCCTCACTGGAGCCTTTCTGATGATATCAACCCTCTCATCTTTGTTATCTCTAGTGCCTTGTTCTAGAAATTTCAAAAGTTATATTTCTTTGTCTCAGTTCCTTCAACAAACCCTTATAGCAAAAGTATTGAATACTTAAACAGATTGTTTTTAAAATCCTAATATCTAATCCAGATAGCAAATCATTTCCCTATATAAACAAGACAACTTACTGAGCAATACAAACATAGGATTAGACTTCCATCATAAGCAGATAATGAATCCAGTAATTATGATCTTAATGTTTGGGAAAATATAGGCATATGTAGATCAACTGGCTACCTATTTTTAAAAAAATCTAACAATAAACTAGAGTTACTCATACAAAACAGAATAATTTCCTACTTTGAAAAAGTGTTGTTCTTTGTTGGTTTCTTCTGTTAACAAAGCTGACTTTAGCCAAAATCTGCTCTTCTGGAAATTTTATGCTTCATGTTTTTAAATAACATTCACTGACTCTGCTCAGTCCATTGACATTGAACTAGATTCCAAGGTTTCTACTTATTATATGAAAACCAGATTCTATATGCTACCCAACTGCCTATGTCATGAGTTAACTGTTCTGGAATTGGATTTAGAAGGATGTGGAGAGTCATTCGTGAGAGGAATTGTATCCAACATCTTGTCATGGAAGGGGAAGATAAGCTTCAGAATGGTTTCCATATGATAGATATTGACAGACATTACACATCTAAAAAGGTGAGGATAAGGAAAAAATTGTGAGTGGGTGAACACAGCTTGGGTTGGGCATGAATTCAATGGTGAGAAGCAAATATATAAGCAAGATAAACTTACCTAGGAGTTACAGATGAAACACTAGAGTACAATATACGATACTGGAATGGAAGCAAGATAAACCTCTAAAAATAAATATAGATCAGGAAATAAAAGCTTTTCCTAACCTTTGTCCATCCCTTTTACACGTAACTATATTTCATGTCTGCTAGGGTTAGATGTACAGAAAGTCACTATTTCATTCGCCACTATCATCAGAAACATCCTGTTCATATTTCTGGAATCTGAAAGTAACAGAGTCAGATGGTTATAGAACACTTCAGTGTCAGCCACCGAGAAGCTACTCAATACTCCTCTTTCTTCTCATTACAGAAATAGAGAAAATGTCCTTATTAACACCAAATAGGAGTTGCCTCATTCAATAACAATTGCTGCTTTTAACCTCTTTGACAATTTCATGCATGCATTCCATGTATTGTTTTTTTTATTTTTGTCGTATTTACTTGTCATTTCTATCACCCAACTCAGCCTAATCCTCTGTGTACCCTTTCTTATTTCATGTCTTCCCTTTCTATTAGTCTTTACAACCCTCTGAGTCCAATTAATGACACGCATATACTCCTACTTCTGTAGACACTCACTGTAGACCACATGCCTACAGGAAACCACTTGTCCCTCCCCTAGCAGCCATCAGCTCTCAGTAGCTCCTCAGCTTGGTTTAGTGCCTTGTATGCCTCTGTCCTTCCATTATGGAATGATAACTGGCTTGATCATGTACAAGTCATGTGCAGAAAACCATAGCTGCTATGAGTTCATTAGTGCAGTGGTCTTGTCCTGTACACAAGATGCTGTTTTGCCCCAGTTCTCTACTCAACTAGCACTCTTACCATTTTTTTTCTGCTCCTTTAATATGTTGTTCCCTGAGCCTTTTGAAAAAGCATATTCCATTTATGGCTGAATACTTCATAGATATTTGTTCTTTGAAATCTAGCCAGTTGTGAGCCTATATCAGACACTTCCCCTGCATAGAACTGCTTTTCTGATGAGAACTAGCTGATGATCTAATCTATGCGTACAGAGATAAGCATCTGGAAAACAAGTAGATACTAAGTCTTTTTAGCAAAATAGTAGTAGTATATTTATCCTTAAAACCTAAGAGCTCACTAGACACAGGTCTCTTGGCCAGATTTAACGTACCTGTGGTGAGCTACCTGTTTGTAATATCATTTTAAATGGCCAAAAATTAAAGGTAACACACTGCTGTTCATCAGGAGTGAAATAAAATGTAGCAACACAAAAAGAGGAAGGAATAATAAAAAATTGTGTTTACATATCTATATGGAATGGTGTCCAATCTGTAGTGTTTCAAAACTGTTCATGAGGCCATATGCATTTGTGTGGGTCTTAAATCTAATCAGTAATCAGTTTCTTACCTCCATACCTCCCATGCCACAATTGTAGACATATGCCAGTCATTAGTATAGCTCCCAGATTTCACATCTGAATGACATTGTTGTTGACTTTTTTCCCTCCAGTAGCTGCAACCCAACTTCCACTGCTATGAAAGCTAGCTACCATAGCTAAAGTGTCCAAGTCTGTTCCAGCTTTGTTTCTCCAAGCTCTATGACCAAAATGTGTAGTATCTTCAGCAATATGGTTTTACCATCAAGTTCTGGTAGACAACAATGAGCAGTGGCAATAGTCTGCTTTAGATAACTAACACATTTATGTGGTTCTAATCAATAAATAGAAAATTTCAATCAAATATTTAAAACTCATGATGTTATTTTTAATAAGTACCTTCTCAGACTTAAGAAAATTACAACATAGATGTTGCAGGATGTCATCTGTCATGAAAACCTATTTCAGTAATATTTTTCTTTAAAGGTTATCATTTAATTTAGTATATCTATACTTATTACACACATCAAAAGATGTCTTACTTTATTGTTCCATCTAAAACTCCAAGCTCAAGTTTATTCAATTATGACCATATTTCTGTAATTAGTTTATTACTTTCTCTCAATCACTCCCTATTTTCTTTCCACATATTAACTGAAGATGCTACCATGAGGCATTTTCATTGAGTTCAAGAGTAACACAGGTGAATAATCCTTGATTTTCTTTAACTAGTTTTTATTGTCACAAATACCTCAATGAGTACAGTTTGTCCACTTAAAAATACAGCTTAAAATATGATTACTATTTAAGTCATGTTGGAATATGAGTCCTAGGAACTGGTACTGTGTAGGAAAGTAGAGAGCTATCATGAAAGGTTAATGGTTTTTGGAAAGAATGGATTAGCTCTTTTGAAAATTTGCCTACTTTTCTTTTCATGCCCATTGTATTAATTGTATTTTTGGTTGCAATGAAATACTATGACCAAAAGCAAATTAAGGAAAGAATAATTTGTTTTATGATAGGTCCAGACACAGACCATGATTACTAGAGATGAATGGAGGTCAGAGTAGAGAACAAAAAGATCCCATTTTATCCAAACACATAAAGCAAAGAGACAGAACAGGAAGTGAGTAATGTTACAACCTTCACAGGCCTCCTTCTGTGATGGACTTTTCCAGAAGATTCAGCATACTAAAGGTTTGATAACACTATCACCCACAAAGCATCCCTAGCTGAGAATTAATGTTCATTTACATGAGCCTGTGGGACATGTCTCACTCAGACTACCAAAGCTCCTTTCACTTTTCTTTACACTTAGTTGAAGAAGCAAGAGGCTCTCTCGATACCCATCCCTCTGAAATTGAACTTCCTAGAAGCAGAACCATAAGCCAGATGAGCTTCTTTACTTCATAAACTTCCCAGACTTAGTTATTCTGTTATGGCAAAAGAAAACAGAGTAAGACAAGGACTTATATATCCCTATGTACAAATCAATATGTGGTGATAGTTTTTGAATAAAAATGGAACAGGTAGGAGGTTTTTGCCATTTTAATATACCAAAATGGCAAAACATAATATCCTCAATGCTCAACATCCTCAGACATCAGGGAAATGCAAATCAAAACCATTCTGAGATTCCATCTTACACCTGCCAGAATGGCTAAGATCAAAACCACCAGTGAAAGCTTATGCTGGAGAGGATGTGGAGAAAGGGGAACACTCCCCCATTGATGGAGGGAGTGCAAACTTGTACTGCTGCTGTGGAAATCAGTATGGTGATTTCTCAGAAAATTAGGGATCAGTGTAACTCAAGACCATGCAATACCACTGTTGGGAGAAGGAACACTCACACCAGAAGGACATTTACTCAATTATGTTCATAACAACATTGTTCATAATAGCCAGATCTTGGAAACAACATAGATGCCCCTCAAGTGAAGAATGAATTAAGAATATGTGGTATATTTACACAATGGAGTACTACTTAGTGGAAAGAAACAATGACATATTAAAAATCACAGGCAAATGGGCAGAACTAGAAAAAAAACATCCTGAGTGAGGTAACCCAAAACCAGAAATGCAAATATAGTATGTACTCACTCATAAGTGGATACCAGATATAAAGCAAAAGGTACCCAGCCTACAATCCACAACCCCAGAGAAGCTAGAATCCTCTTCTTAAAACAGACAGAAGCAGATGCAGAAATCTACAACTAACCAATGGGCCAAGCACCTGGAGTACAATTATAATGAGGGAGGAGAGATATATGAACAAAGGAATCAAGACCATGATGGGGAAACCCACAGAATCAGCTGACCAGAGCTACTGAAATCACTGGCTCAGATCTGACTAATGGGGAACCTGCATAAGACCAAACTAGACTCCCTTAATATAGGTGACAATGGTGTGGCTGGGACGAGATATAAGGCCACTGGCAGTGGGTCCAAGATCTAAATCTTGTGCAAGATACTTTGCACAGTCTAGACAGAGGGGTGTCGGGGGTGGAGAGGTGCCTTGGTTCTGCTTCAAGGAGATGATGGAACAGACTTAGTAGACTTCCTAGGGAAGGCCTTACCCTCTGTCAGGAGCAGATGGAGGTGGGGGGAGCAGGAGGAGTGGAGGGAGAGGGAACTGGGATTGGAATGCAAAAGAAATAAATTAGTTAAAAAATAAACAATATAACAAAATTTTATAAAATGAAATGCCTACTTTATCTATAATACTTTCACCCATATCTCCCTAGAGTAAATTAATATTCAATAATTTAGTCCAGCACCTCATTTATCAGACACATGAAACTTTATTTTACATTTTTCCTCATGCACAGCCTGTGCTCTGATATTCATTTACTTTTCACGTACTGTATGTTACAATGAAATGTTCATGTCCTTCCGGAGTTTACATGTTTAAATACACTCCCAAAGAAATACTGTTAGGAAAAATGACCTTTTGAAGATGATTAAGTTCTGAAGGCAAATAGGGATCTAGTACTTTGTGTGATCCAGGAAGAATGAATAGCCAGACATGAAATCCTCCTTCACCTTAAGTTTGTATTTGTTATCATCTAAGAATTTCAACATTGTGTGGGACATTCTAGACTAGTGATTTATCAATGACTTAATTGTCCCAGCCTGAAACCATCTTAAATATAAAATCTAGTAATTTCTTATTGAGTATATGCTTAAATATTTAATATTATCTATCATAAAAGGTCTGTTCCCACGCATTTTCTAATTTTATTTTGTAAATCTAAATATGTTGCTAGTTTTGCACATTAACTTTGTGCAAAGCCCAACAATTCAATGGCTTTAATAATTTTACTCCTATTTTGGTCATTTTCTGTTTGTTATGAGTATAAAAGTCATCATTTTATGTCCTTTCCAGCTTGTATACCTTTTTTTCCTCTGACCTTGGTATGGTTTTTCCTGTCCTACATTCATGTTGAGGTTTTCTTCTCCAGTGTCAGAGTATGCAGGTGTGTAATACTTTAAGAGCAATAATTAAATCATAAATGTACCACCCTCTGAAGTAATTAATGTCAGTGTTGCAGGTGGGAAGTTGGCTTCATGGGGATGGATCAGTTACTGTGGGGAATGGGTTACTATAAAGCAAGAACGTCCTGCTTATTTGGCTTCTTTGAATGCACCCCTTGCTGCTTCTGCATCTGCTCCTGCCTTGCTGTGCTAGCCCTGCTGAGGCTCTGACTAGAAATCAGTGTTTTCAGAACTATTCAAATAAGTATTTTATGCATAAGTTACCTTGTCTCAAGTTTTTTCTTACAGCAACACAAAATAGATTAAGACATATCTATTTTCCCCTGGTTGCTGTAAGTAATGCTTTAGAACATACTAAATAATAGCAGTGACAATGAACATTGTCAGCATTTTCAATAAATGCAAACCCAATGATTTAGCACCATGAAAATCATCATGTTGATGTTTGAATATTTTCTTATGTTAAGAAATCATTATATTTTCTTTTTAATTCAGTTTATATGTAGAATTTTAGGGGCTAGAGAGATGGCTCAATGTTTAAAATCACTTCAAGCTTACAGGAGACCTGGGTTTACTTTCCAGCACCCACATGGCAGCTCATAACCAGTTACAGACAATCTGACACCCTCTCTGACCTCTGCAGATGGGAGGCACAGACACACACAGGCAAAACACACATACACATAAAATAAAAATACAAAAAATATTTTTGAAATACCTTTTTTAAAACTATTTAGGTGATGGAACTGTTAAGTAGCCCAAATTGACTATTCCAAATTGTAAACCCATGTAACCTAATGACTATGTTATGCTCCATACATCTATACAGGTAATTCCTAAAATAAAATGAAGGTTATGTGGAATTTATTGTTAGTTTTCACCATTAATAGTTATGATTTCATGATATGTTTGCAAATGTTTTATGTTAAAATATTTTAGATTGCTTACACGGCCACTTTTTGCTTACCTAGTATAATCTTATACAAGTCAGTGTTGGTCTTTTACTTTGAAATGCTCTGTTTAGGGGTAGGACTGGTAGTGTTATTGCCTCGGTGAACACTTGCCAAGCTTATGTGGGGCCAGAGGTCCATCTTTAGCATAACAAAGATTGAAGTGCGGTATTCCTGTGAGAGTTTTCACCCCACAGTTTTTAAAAACCATGTTCATGCTTCTATTCCCAGAAATATTCACAAATTATCAAGAGTCAAACACTGAACAAAATTTGTTAAAGACCTAATTAAAAAACTAAAAGTGCTTCCTAATACTGTTAAACTATGATACATCTGACAAAACAAGAAATGAAAAATCCTCACCGGCCAGTGTTGCAAAACCAGGAGTCTAGAAAGGCTGGTAAACAAGGAGGACCCTAAGACATACATACGTGGTCCCCTGGAGAAGGGAAAAGGGACAAGATCTCCTGAGCAAATTGGGAGCATGCGGGGGGGGGGGGGAGGAGAGGGAACTAGGAGAATGAGAAGAGGAGAAGAGGAGTGAGGAAGACATGATGGGGCAGAGAGTTTGAGTTGGTGGAAGAACAGAAGAGAGCAAGATAAGAGATAATATAATAGAGGGAGACATTATAGGTTTAAAGAGAAATCAGGCACTAGGGAAATGTCTGGAGAGCTACAAAGATGACACCAACTAACAATCTAAGCAACAGAGGAGAGGCTACCTTAAATGCCCTCCCCTGATAATGAGATTGATGACTAATTCACATGCCATCATATAGCCTTCATCCAACATCTGGTGGAAGTAGAAGCAGACACCCACAGCTAAACTTTGAACTGAACTGAAATCCAGTTGCAGAGAAGGAGGACTGATGAGAAAAGGGGTCCATACCAGGCTGGTGAAACCCACAGAAACAGCTGACCTGAACAAGGGAGAGCTCTTGGTCCCCAGACTAATAGCTGGGAAACCAGTATTGGACTGATCCATACCCCCTGAATGTGTGTGTCAGTGAGGAGACCTTGGAAATCTATGGGGCCTCTTGTAGTGGATCAGTACTTATCCCTAGCATAGAAATGGACTTTGGGAGCCCATTCCACATAGAGGAATACTACCTGAGCCTAGGCAGAAGGGGGTTGGCCTAGGCCCTATCCCAAAGTATATGACAGACTTTGAAGAATCACTATGGAAGGCCTCACTACCCCTGAGGAGCAGAAAGGGTATGGAATAGGTAGGGTGTTAGTTGGGGGGGGGCAGGGGAGGAGGGGAGGGAGAGGGACCTGGGATTGACATGTAAAATAATTTTCTTTCTAATAAAAAGGAAATGCAATATAGAAAAAAACAGGAGTCTAGATAGCAGTGGAGGCTTCCTTATGGATTATGCCTGGGACTCTATGCTTCCTCTGGCAACTCTTAGGGCTACATATTTTGGTACTAAAGAAATGATACTCCTTTTCCATTAATTTAATATAATAACCACATGGTTTATTATAACTCTGCACTTGGGGTACTTAACTATATGCCATGACCAGATATAAGCTCAACAAGTGGAAGTGCTATTCCTCTGTCCTGTTTCCCTCTTCTCTTCATCATCAATGTTTCCACTTTATAATGTCTTTCTCATTAGTCAAGGCTTTATTTATAGGCAGCTCCCTCCCTCCCTTTCTCCCTCCCTCCTTTCCTCGCTCTTTCCCTCCCTCCCTCCCCCACTCTGTGTGTGTGTTTGTGTGTGTCTGAATTACAGAATATACTAGTTTTTGGTGGGCATTTTATCCCATGGATAGAAATTGAAAAGAAACAAACACAATTTTTCTTTCTAGTTTGTTTTGCAAATCTCTCTTCCTTCTGAACTGTCCTTAGATAATTTGCTGGTGGGCAGGATTCTGGTGACCACTCTATTCTGTAGCATGGCATGATTTTCCTTGCTTCTGGTCTTTCCATCCAATGCTCCTAATCTTCTACTTTCATCCTAACAAAGACCATCCTGATACCATTCCTGCCATCTGCATCCCTTCTCAAGAATGTACTTTCCTATTGTTTTGTTTTGTTTTGTTTTTGCTGTCAGATTCTAGCAGGATCTTCCAAAAGTCTTTGCATGTTCAAAACTGTTCTTTTCCTTCTTGAGTATTTCATATTACATGGGCAGGTGTACTTACGATGTCAACAATTAGAAAAATTACAAAATGATTTAGATCCCATTGTTTTAGTAGTTAATCACATTCATGTGTTTTGGGGAATAGAAACACCCTGTAGGACTGTCTGCAGCTGCTATCACAGAAACATTTGCTCTTATAACAAGTTTCATTGGAATTGTCAGACATTAAATATACAATTCACCATCCCCAAAACAGATGCTAAGTAATAGACACTGAACATTGAATCTTTAAACAAAAACAAAGCAAACAAAGAAAGACCCTGGTGGCTAAGGTGATGGCTCAATGGGTAAAAAAGGCTTGCTGTACCAGCATGATGACTGTGTTCAGATCCTCAGGGTCCTGTAAAAAAACAATTTTAGTAACTCATACCTGCAAACCCACACCTGGAGCAAGATGGAGTGGAGGCAGGCAATAGCTTGCTGGTCATTCGAAGTTTAATAAGTCAGAGTTCTAGATTAAGTATGAGACCCTTTTACAGTAAAAAAAAGTTAGAGAATAGGAGAAGATACTCAAAGTTGACTTCTAGCGTGCATGTGTACCTCCAACACACATACATCTCTCTCTCTCTCTCTCTCTCTCTCTCTCTCTCTCTCTCTCTCTCTCTCTCTCTCTCTCTCTCTCTCTCTCTCTCTCTCTCTCTCTCTCACACACACACAAAAAAAAAAAAAAACCTACCTGAAAAGCAAGCAAACAAACTACAATAGTAAAAGTAAAAAACAAAGTAATTCCTTTGTTCCTAGAGTTGCTACTGCTAAGCGGAAGGACATGTGAAAGGTAGTGCTATGCAAAGCTCTCACATCTGCCACTCCTACAGGGATTCTGAACTGAGACAAGCTATATCTCCACTTGGAGGCAAGTAATATTTCTCTTCCACTGAAAATCAAAGTTGTTCAACATTTCTAACATATGTCGACTTTATTTCCAGGCTTCACTCTGTTGTGGTGAGCCAGTAGATAACTTCATTTTCATTGCTAAGGAAACTGCTTTGTAGTCTAGTATTTGTGCAAACCAGTCCTGCCATGGCTGTGGACTCCTGGTCTCCTGGGTACTGCCCAAACACTTAGTGTTCTCAGATGGGAGGCCAGGCAACTATAAAATCTTTGATTAAGAGTTTGGGCAACTTATGTTAGTTAATTTTACTGAGTGTTAAATATTTAACATATTTTACAATTAAATGCTTTAGCATGTTCAATCCCAATAACAAAAAGAGGGTAAGTAGGGTCAATACTCCCATTTTAAAGAAGTGTAAATTAAGTCCTAGAAAGAGTAAGTAACTCACTTGAGTTCACACAACTGTAGAGTGCATGGTCATGACCTAAAAGCAGCTCTTCCAATTCCAACCACTTTGCCTTCTTTTCTACCGCAGCAGAGGCCATCCACATCCAAAGTGATGGTTTCAATTATCAAGCTCCCAGATTTTTTTCAGACTGGCTTGAACCCAGGGAACCCACATGTGATTAACCTAGGCCCTCTGCATATACATTACAGTGTGTAGCTTGGTCTCCTTGTGGAACTCCTAACAGTGGAGCATGAGCTGCGCCTGACTCTTTTGCCAGTTTTGGGGACCCTTTCCCTCATACTGAGTTGCCTCATCCAGCCTTCCACTTGTAATGCCATGTTTGGTTGACATCCATGGAAGGGAGGCCTGCTCTTTTCTGAATAGAGTAGGGATTAATGGGGGGCAGGGGTCAGAGAGGAAATTGTGGGCAACTGGGAGATCAAAGGAAGGTGAACAGAAGTCAGATTGTAAAAAAGTAAATTAAATAATAAAAAATAAAAAATAAAACAATTACTAATATTACAAAACAAATATCACTGGGTTAAAACAGTTAGTGTTTAAATTTTTAATGGTGGCATCTATTATTTTGCCACAATATTAACGTCTCTAGATAAGCATTTTAAGGAATAAAAGGAGATACACACACAAACCCAGACACACACACACACCCGACACACACACACCCGACACACACACACACACACACACACACACACACACAGACACACACACACACACACACACACACACACGGCCCAGTATGGTTTTAATAGTCACACAAATTCCAGATATGTATGATGTTCTTCTTGTGCTTCAGCTTTGTAGAACTTAGTTTGTGTGTGTCATGAAGCTGCTGATTTGTCTTGATCTCCAGCTCTTTGGGAAGCTATAGCAACAGTATTCTCATATTCTCTTGCCCAGGATATAATAGAGTTGCAGTGGCTGTAATTTCTTTGGTGAGAGTAAATAAAATGCAGTTTCTTCTTTAGCAATTTGCAAAAAGTGAATGAAAGCAAAACAAGGACATAAAGAAAAATGAGGGGGTTAATCTGAAGAATATTCTCCAATAGAAGAAACTGAAAACACTGTTATCAGTTGAAAAATAATGTGTTTGGATAAATATTTATGTGTTTCCATAGTGTTCTCACTACACTCCTTCATGTATCTTGCAGGCAGTTGAAGAAACAACTGCAAATCATAAATAAGGAACAAAATGAACTCCCCCAAAGTCTCTGATTACTCCATTACTGAAATCCAGCTTAGTAATCACTTCTTTTCTTTCCCACTGTATTTGGATAAATGAAGCAAAAAAAAAAATCTGTAGGATTCATAGAGTTTCTGCTATAAATGAAAGGACCAAACACAGCACTAGTAAGAAATTAACTCATATTTCCTTCAAGAAAAGAAAAGTATGTTGGTAAAACAACATATTCCTAAGGAGAAACAGCACCAAAACATCTAAAATAACTTGAAAGGACATGAGTATTTCCATGGACTATCAGGCAAACCAGTTTTCCATGGACTTTGCATTTCAATTTTTGATTTTGCCACCATTTTTTGTATAAACCTTGGGATTTGATTTTATCCTGGTTGCTTCCACAGTAGAGACTAAATGAGCCTGAGCCAGACCAACTCAAGGAAGAACAAAAATAAATCCACCAGAAAAAAAATTGTATGATTTGGGCCCATGACAATATTTCAAAAATAATCCATCAGAAATACTGAAGCTCCATGTCCCCAAGGACCACCAGAGCCATGCAATTGAACCACCTTTTACTTCAGCCATGCTCTTGTCAGCCAAAACAATAAGCACATTTGCTATTTTCTACTGTTAAAGTTGACATATGGATTCTATATGTGGGAGACTCTTCAAGACATTTTTACCTCTATACAAATCTGTGATAAATTATACACATGTCTTATTCTTTAGAGATACTAACTATGCAATTTTATATAAGAGTAAAATGATGTATGAATTATAACTGTGGATTATACTCATAAAACATCTTAATCTAGCATTAATTAAAGACTATATGTAATTTCAGCATATTCAAAATATATAAGAACTGCTAATCCAAGATGATTCTGCAGCTCCTTTCTGTAAAAACAGAATTTCAAATGAATCCCAGTTATTGACAAAATTGATTTTGAAAGTAACTGTATATTGCCTTTGTGTTTGAAAAATAAGTTGAGTCAGTTCACAGCAAGGTGGAAGCTAATATCTCTTTTTATCAAATGTGTTAGACAAGGCCTCCGGAAATAATGTTAAGGGCTAAAATTAGACATCGTATTAAAACATAAGATCGCACTGTTTCATGCTGTCACTGGGTTCCATGTTTTGATGGAATTCAGTGTTTTTTTTTTATGAAGTAGAAACATTCAAATAAACACTTCTTTGTCTGTCTCTTTGATGATAAACAACCAATTTCACAGATTTAACAAATTTTATAATTGGCTGTTTGGATATAATGCAGACACAGTTCTCATGTATTTATTATGAACAATCAAATATAAGGAGATACATATATAAGTTTCTTGTTAATATGCTGTACATGTGCTTTCCAAATGCATCTGTCAATTTTATACATAAGAATTTATGAATAGCTCTTTAATTAAAAACAAGTTTAAGTCATGCTCAATTAGTCAAAATCACTATAAAAACTTAGAAATTTTCAACTAAAAGAGACAACTTTAGTTTATTGTACAATAGAGACCAAAGAGTGCATAGCAAAGACCAATCGAGGAATCCTACACCAAAAATCTGAGTTAAGATGACCAGTTAGTGACTATTGAAAGAACTATAATTATTAATGCTCTTTGGATATTTTTACCTGCTGAAAGTATTAACAGTCTTATCTAGTAGAACAAGCTTGTAAGCCATGCTTCTTATCATATGTTAGTTAAAATTACAGTACTATTTAATTAATGATGGGACAGTATAAATCCATATTTATATGCAAAACCCTAATGGTCTTGAAGTTTTTTGCAAGGACATTATGAACTCATAGAAACATGTTTAGTAACTGAAATAAATCACAAATCTATTGCTATTTTTCTAGTATATATAATTATTATTCTATTTGATAAGATGCAAGTCCAAACCTAGCATAGATGTACATACACACAATCCCAGTACTCAAGAGACCAAATCAGAATTTAATGAAGGCCAGAAGGAGTTATATAGAATACCCTGTATCAATAATAAATAAGTAAATAAATATTTAGAGGAAGGACTATAGTTCTACAAAGTGCCTGCCAAGCATGCACTAAGTTCTGAGTTTAATTCTCAGTGACACAAAATTTTAAAAGTATTAACTTATTAAGCATGATTTTCAGAATCAATGTTCACCTGTAACTTATTACTCTGAAATCTCTAGCTTCTACTGCAGATGAGGCAATGACCTGTACAAACTAACTGTAAGACGAAATGGCATGGGACAGTTCAAATTCAAAGTAGGTAGGACGTTGATAACTACTCTATTTCTCTTTTCCCCACTTACAATGATCTTATAAACATTCTAAATTGTATGTCATAGTTATGATTATGTAAGTGACAATGTAAATGTTTCCAGCTGGGCTATAGCAGAAATTACAGTTAATTATCCAACAAGAAAAGGTAATGAAGTTACCTTTTCCCATTTTTTCTAAGTGTATAAATTGGTAAAACCACACATACTGTAACATAGAGATTTGGTAAGGGGGGGTAGACTATATACTCTGAAAGACCATAAAGTACTGAGCAATATTCATAAAGAATATTAAGTATATATACATGACCTATAGAAGTTAAATCCAGAAATTTTAAACAACCCAAGCAGACCCATAATAGGCAAGCACATTGAAGCAATAATAAAATATCTCTCAGAAATACAAATGCAAGGATAAATGAATGTGCTGATGAATTCTACTAAAGAATCAAAGTAGAACTCACACCAACATTTCTCAGACTTCTATACAAAGAAAAGGGGGAAACATATTACCAAACTCATTTTACAAAATAATGCAACTCTGGTGCAAAAACTGGATAAAGTCATAACTTAAACTACAAATGAATCTCTTTGATGAATGTAGATTCAATAATCATCAGCAAAATATAATCTGAGTTTAAGTTTAAGATCAGTTTAAGAACATTGTACACCATGACCCAAGTGGTTTCATCCCTAGAATGCAAAGTTAGTGCAACGGATACAAATCTGTAAAATTGATACATCATATTAATAAATGTAAAGACAGAGGCCACATTGTCATCTCAATAAACCCTTGAAAGGGCATGTAACAAAATTAAATATGCCTTAATGGTACAAAAAAAATTCTTGAAGAATGAGGAGTAGATTGAATAAACCTCGGTGCAATAAAGGTAACATGTGACAGATGTACACAAAACAAGGAAAAGTGAGACCAATTGCTCTAAAATCTGCAGTGAGACAAGAATGTCCATGCTGATTCAATATAGTCCTAGAAGATTTAGTTTTTCTCAAAAGTAAAGAGAATGATTTATGCAAGGGACTCCATATCCTACCTCAGAAGTACTTTCTTTGCTGCTGCTACCCTTTCCACAGGCACTAGATGTTCATCAAATATGAATCTATAGTGAAAAATGTGGTATGTTTATACAATCAAATTTTTCTGAGCTGTAAAGGTGAATGAAATTAGGGAACTTGTAGAAAAATGAATGGAACTGGAAAACATTATTTAAAGCAGGTAACACAGTGTCAGGAAAGCAAATAGTGTATAGTATGTCTTATCTGCAGATACTAATTTTAAGGGTTATACATTCAGGTAGGAGCAAGTATGGGAAATGACCAGGAAACAAGGAAGAAAGCAACTCAGCATAATTTCTTCCCAAGATATATGAACGTGTAAGAACTGCTGAGAGACACTCAAATCAGCTGAGATGCCTGAGTCTCAGATAACCTGAGCTACCATGATAGACAGTCTCCAAACTGTTCTGCTGCTTACAATGTGCTCCAGGCTTCCAACTTTAAGAAACTGTCACCCACATTGGAGTGGTCTTTGGTAATGCAGCTGTATTTGAGTCATGTGTGCTCTTACAAGTAACTCTTCACCCATATTCCTCTAAGTAACTTGAGTGAAACTCATTGATTCATCAAGTTGTACTTTGATGATAACTGTATTTTGTTCTGTTGTTGTTCCCTGCCTAGAGTGAGTAGATGTGTATTCATATCCCTCCAGGAATTCTAGCACAAAAGAGAAAGTTCTTAAAGAGATAACTGTGCATTAATATTTACAACAGCATTGTTCACTGAAGCCAAAAGAAGGAAGCAACCCAGTTTTCTGTCAATTGGTGAAGACATAAACAAAATGTTACATAAGTGTACAGTGGCTGCTTCATGAGGATGAACATTGAAGATATTATAGTAAGTGAAATAAACCAGCAACAAAACCTCAAATATGTTTACGTTAAGGACTCCAAGTACTTAAATTCATGAAGACAGAAAGCCATAGAGTGGCTAAGGCTACTAACCTCTAATAATACCAATTGCTCTGTTCTTCCCTTCTTTCAAGGTATTATGAACTAATAACTCTGTGAGGTTAAACACATATTTCCTACCTTAAATCTCTTCTATCAGATATGGTGGTCACTGAGATATCAAGGAAACTGATAGGTATTGTACTGCACTATCTGTAATTATGCCTAGCAAAGCAACAAACTGTTCTCCTTCATGCTTAGGTAATCTATAATCACAGGAGTTATTGTTCCTCAGAAACACATATGTTTGCATCTGCTCATGAAAACACAGCAGACAAAGACTAAGGACTCTGACTATGAAATGGAAGCCATGCTAATGATGATAGCTCATTTAATCATCACAACAAACCTCTGAGAACTGTATTAATACTAGGATTATCTGGATTTTGATGACAAGGAAATGGAGCCGAGGATCACATGATTAGCAAATGCCTAAATTTGAACCAGAATGGAGAGATGCCAGCACTAAACTCTGTGCCATCCTCACACTTTGTATAGGGGAATAAGGCCAACATGTCAGAGTTGATAAAACACAAGCATACAATGGAAAAAAAGCTCTACAACCTTAAAAGAAGTATGTGAGCTTCCAAATTTCTTGAAACTAAACTTTCTCTTTGGAACGTTTAGGCATAGCTGAATCCCTGAGTTAGAAATAAAACGGTGAAGCCTTTTCTCTAAATTCCATTTAAAATCTCACAGCATTAGGTTAAAAACTGAGGAAAGAGTTGAGAGACATCAACTTCTTCATGCCTCAGTCTCCTTGCATGAGGGTTTGGGAGAAGGTCCAGGCTATCTGATCCCAAGAGCCTGTCCTATCCAGACCTACTGTAACTGTATAAATACATTTAGAATAAGATAAGCAGCCAAGAGATAATCTCTTTTAACACAGTGGGGAAAGTACCTCCTGTACAGTCAACACACCTGACTTTGTGGTCTGGGGTGAGCCTCCCTCATGATGTTTTCATTTTATTTTAATAAAAGTCCATATTCACAGGAAACTTCAGGGGCTGAGCAGCTCTCTGAGGCAAATCCAGCATCATTCAGAGAGATTTTTGCTTCTCTCTGTGTCCTGAGATTTAGCTTGGAATGAAGTCTTTCTCCATCCAGAACTTTTGTCTCTTCTGCAATCTGTGTCTCAGAAAATGGCCAACTTCACTGTCCTTAAGAACAGAAGAAAGCACAAAGACAAGGGGAAAGTAGATTTGGAAGCCAGGATATGGGGCTCATAAAGAAACAGATATTTGGCCTTTGTCTCTGAGTTTCATGTAGAATAATTTTAAGAGCAGAGGGAGTGTGTGTGCATCCTCTTGCTATTGTTTTCTTTGTTCTACTTATGTTAAAAGGAAAGGGGGACCACTGGGGAAGCTGTCATTAGGATCTCCCTTTCAGAACATGAAAGCAAGGACAATGTGGTCACATAAAACATCAGCTACCAAGGGAACAATCACAGGAGGAGAATGTGAGCAACCATCATATGTTTTTGGGCCTGAGTGCCTTATGTAGGAAACAGTATCAACATAGTCTAAGTAAGATTCAATTCAGAAAATAAAATATATCATTAATGTCTATCAGGAAATGGATGACACTGATCATAGTCTCCATCTCAAAATGTCACTGGAGATATTACTCTGCTTAATGTCAGCTTTTTCATCTTCTTTGCCACTTACTTCCATGAATCATTATTTAAAATAAGGTTGAAGATGAATCTTAGTTGGTAGAAGGCATGAAGTCCTGTGTTTGATCCCTAGTGTCAGATAAACCAGTAGTGTGTCATGCCTGTAATACCAGCACTTGGCCAGTGAAGGCAATAAAATTGGGAATTCAAGGCCATCCTGATCTACATAGCAAATTAGAGGCCAGCCTATACTATAATTAATAGAGTTAAATTAATACTTATTTTTTTAGATAAAATGCATGCATTTATGTGTGGATGCCCTGTGTGTGCAGACATCCATGGATGTCAAAAGTGGGTGATGTTATTCCCTGGAGCTAGAGTCATGTGTAGTTGTGAGCTCTGGAGTGGATTGGGAAACGAAATGGAGTTCTCTAGAGGAGCAGCAAGCACTCTTAACTGCTGATCTATCTCTACAGCCAGAGCGGATACCTATTCTTCCCCTAGTTTCTTCTGACTGGCATTTGGCCATCTGAATGCCTCTTCATTGAAGTACACCCTCAACACTGCATGAGCTGGAAAGCTTCCTGCCTATTTATTTTAATTTTCCTTCAACCTTCTCTGCATCAGATACGATACTTGGTACTAGAACAAGAAGCAATGCAAGCAGGTACTAAGTATTCCCCACTCAGCAGATCCATGCCATCCTTCCTGTCAAGGGCTGTATTGAGGAGGGACCAACAGTCTCCTCTCCTGTTCTCCTCTCAAATAACAAGACTAGTTACCAATATAGCAGCAATGCAAATCTGGCTCAGAGCCTTTCATAGACCCAGTGGCTTATATTTTCTGGATAATGCAAAGTTTCTGGCCCCACCAACAGCAACAAGGTGTCTCTAGACTAGATATCCAATTCTTGAGACAAGAAGACTTTTCTTTCTCTAACACATGACACAGGAACTACCATCTAAAGCTTTGTGCAAGAATATCTCAAGACTAAGCATCAACATTTGTAACAATAAAGGAGCGATTAATTTTCTCTTTCTCACACACACACACACACACACACACACACACACACACACACACAGGGGGGGGGAGGAGGGGGAGAGAGAGAGAGATGGGAGAGGGAGGGAGAGAGAGGAGAGAGAGAGGAGAGAGAGAGAGAGAGAGAGAGAGAGAGAGAGAGGATGGGCCAGGCTCAACCAACAGGTACAGGGAACAGATTCTTCCTTTCAAGTGTTGCAATGATGGGCTCCTGGGCTATCACTTGGTCTTATCTGCTTTATGAAGGTTTCAGTTTACTTTGAAATCCCAAAGAAACCTTCAAATTTCAGGAGACAAAAAATGACCTCAAGACAATTTAGGGTGTTCTTGGATGCCCACCAGAGCTTGTTGGTAACACCCTGTTGTTTAAGATAATATATACTTTGATCACAAAGATGAAGAAACAAGATTCATACTGTCCCGGAAGCTTCACCTTGCTGGCTAGCTTTCATAGCACTCAAAGGTGCTATGATCATTGCTACAGGAACAAAACTTTCTTAACAATCTTCCTCCCCTGTGGATCCTGTGAATTCAGTAATGACGGTCACAGAGAAATATGCTCATAGATACAACAGAAGTTAAGGATCTACCAGTTGCTTTCTGTATATGCTTAAGGCCTGTTGCATAGGAAGAAACACATACCTAGTATTAGGAAAGAATCCATGATTGGGGAGCTCAGAAGCCCCAGGGGTGAACCAAGAATGATTTCTATACTATATAAACATAGTATCAAAACACCTACTAAATCCATACGCCTCTATGCACAGATTAGTGCAGTTCTCAGACCTCATCAGAGAAGGATGTGGAGCCATTGATGGTATGCATAGATTTACAACTGACCAAAGTTCTCAGAATAAGTATCAGTAGAATGCTCTGTATATCACATTCCCTGCAGGTGTCAAGTGACATCTCAGAAGATGAGACAGAAAGATTTTAAGAACCATAAGTCAGTGGATGAGAGCCAAAATAGTATCTTCTAGACATGACAGAGAAGGTAAACTGATGAATTCATGGCAACTATGGTTGCCTGCAGAGGACCTGCATGAGATCAGGTCCTAATATTTCAGCGTTGGAGTAGGGGATAAATAACCAGCCTCTATCCTAATGGAGGATGTATTGACAGCTGTTGGTTTCTAGGGGTGGGAGAGTCAGTGTTCCTTAGTGGTGTGGTTCCTGATAAGTTGACTATGGCTCAATGATGGCCCCCCACCCATGAGTATGTAGGCAGAACAAATTGGACTTGATAGGCCATATAAAAAGAAAAAAAGTAGGACATAAAGTTTGGAGACAGTGGTGAGGTAGACCCAAGAGGAGATACAGAGAGGTCTCAAAACATGGGTGTCAATTTGGAAGTCTGGTTAATCTATGGGTCCTCTAGTAGTGGATCAGTGTTTATCCCTAGTACACGAATGGACTTTGGGAGCCCACTCCACATAATGGGATACTCTCTCAGCCTAGACACATGGGGGAGGGTCTAGGCCCTGCTCCAAATGATATTACAGACAGACATTGAAGGTCCCCCATGGAAGGCCTCACCCTCTCTGGGGAGCAGAAAGGGAATAGGATAGGGTGTCGGTGGGGGACAGGGGAGGGAGAGGGAACTGGGATTGACATATAAAACAAGCTTGTTTCTAATTTAAATAAATAAGAAAAGAAAAAATAAAAGAATCCTTTATCACCCAGAAAAAAGTTGAGTATGATAAAACCCATTGTACAAAACTCTCAACAAATTAATAAAAATAACTTTTAAAAATGTTTCTCCTTTCCACTTTCTCTTCTAGAAGATTCAGTGTGGCTGGGTTTATGGAGAGATCTTTGATCCATTTGCACTTAAGTTTAGTGCATGGTGACAGGTATGGATCTATCTGCAATTTTCTGCATGTCCGAATCCAATTGTGCCAGCACCATTTGTTGAAGATGCTATCTTTTTTCCATTGTATGGATTTAGCACCTTTGTCAAAAATAAGGTGTTCATAGGTGCGTGGGTTAATATCTGGGTCTTCAATTCGATTCCATTGGTCTATCTGTCTATTCTTGTGCCAATACCAAGCTGTTTTCAGAACTATGGCTCTATAGTAGAGCTTGAAGTCAGGGATGGTGATGCCTCCAGAAGATCATTTATTGTAAAGAGTTGTTTTGGCTATCCTGGGTTTTTTATTTTTCCATATAAAGTTGAGTATTGTTCTTTCAATGTCTGTGAAAAACTGTGTTGGGATTTTGATGGGGATTGCTGTAAATCTGTAGATTGCTTTTGGAAGGATTGCCATTTTTACTATGTTAATTCTGCCTATCCAAGAGCACGGGAGATCTTTCCATTTTCTGGTATCTTCTTTAATTTCTTTCTTTAAAGTCTCAAAGTTCTTATTGTACAGGTCTTTCACTTTTTTGGTTAGTGTTATCCCCAGATATTTAATGTTGCTTGTGGATATTGTGAAAGGTGATGTTTCCATGATTTCTTTCTCATTGAGTTTATCATCTGTATACAGTAGGGCTACAGATTTTTTTGAGTTAATTTTGTATCCTGCTACCTTGCTGAAGGTGTTTATCAGCTGTAGGAGTTTCCTGGTAGAGTTTTTTGGGTCACTTATGTAGACTATCATGTCATCTGCAAATAGTGAAAGTTTGACTTCGTCCTTTCCAATTTGTATCCCTTTGATCCCCTGTTCTTGTCTTATTGCTCTAGCTAGAACTTCAAGTACAGTATTGAAGAGGTATGGAGAGAGTGGACATCCTTGTCTTGTTCCTTGAACAAATTGGCACAGGAGAACGATTCCTGAACATCACGCCAGAAGCACAGACACTGAAGTCTGCAATTAATAAATGGGACCTCCTGAAACTGAGAAGCTTCTGTAAGGCAAAGGACACAGTCAGTAAGACAAAACGACCACCCACAGAATGGGAAAAGATCTTCACCAGCCCCACATCTGACAGAGGACTGATTTCCAAAATATACAAGGAGCTCAAGAAGCTAGCCACCAAAACACCATACAATGAAATTAAAAAGTGGGGTGCAGAACTAAACAGAGATTTTTCAACAGAGGAATCTGAAATGGCTGAAAGACACTTAAGAAAGTGCTCAAAATCCTTGGCCATCAGAGAAATGCAACTCAAAACAACTCTGAGATACCACCTCACACCTGTCAGAATGGCTAAAATCAAAAATACCAATGACAACCTATGCTGGAGAGGTTGTGGAGAAGAAGGAACACTCCTCCATTGCTGGTGGGAGTGTGAACTTGTAAGACCACTTTGGAAATCAGTATGGCGGTTGCTCAGAAAAATGGGAATCAATCTACCTCAAGATCCAGCCATTCCTCTCTTGGGTATATACCCAAATACTGCATGTCCATACAACAAGGACATATGTTCAACCATGTTCATAGCAGCATTGTTTGTAATAGCCAGAACCTGGAAGCAACCTAGATGCCCCTCAACTGAAGAATGGAAAGAGAAAATGTGGTACATTTATACAATGGAGTACTACTCAGCAGAAAAAAGCAATGGAATCTTGAAATTCGCAGGCAAATGGATGGAACTAGAAGAAACCATCCTGAGTGAGGTAACCCAATCACAAAAAGACAAACGTGAGTCCTCATCCAGTGGCTGATGGAAGCAGAGACAGCCATCCACAGAAATACACTGAGCTGAAATCTGGAACTTAGTTGAAGAGAGGGAGGAATGAAGAACGAAGGGGTCTGTACCCGGTTGGAGAAACCCACAGAAACAGTTGGCCTGAAAAAGGGAAAGCATATCCACCCCAGATGCTCTTTGGGAGGCCAGTACAGGACTAATCCAGCCCCCTGATCATGGATGCCAATGGGGAGGCCCCTGCACTCCTGGGAGCCTCCAGAGGTGGACTGGCGTTTTGCCCTGGTTGGTGGGGGGGACTTCGAGAGCCCATCCCACTTGAAGGGATTCGCTCTGTCTCTGAACACATGGGGAGAGGCCTACACCCAGCACAGGAAGATTTGGTGGACTTGGTGGAGCCCCGGTTGGGGGCCCTACCCTGCCTGGGGAGTGGTGGGTGGATGGGGTGGGGGGTAGGTTGGAGGTGGGGGAGAAAGAATGGGAGTGAGGGGAGGGAGAGGGAGAGAGAAAGTACATGTGAAACAAGCCTGTTCCCTAACTTGAATTAATAATACTAATACTATTAATACTAATAATAATAATAATAATAATAATAAAAAGAGAAAAAAATAGTAAAAAAAAAATGTTTCTCCTTATACCATACTATACTGTGCTTGAGGATATGGCTTATTGAGGAAAAGGCTTTTGGCAAAACTATTGCAACGAAGACTCGAGATTGGATCTGTAGAAACCATTTAAGATACTGGACATGGCATTGTTCATCTGTAACCGCAGAACAGAGAAAGGATGGAGACGATGCATTCCAGGGGCCTGTGGAGCAGTCAGTCTAGCCAAAATCGTGATTTTCAGATTCAGAGAAATGCCTCAAAAACTAAAACATAAAAACTTCCGGTGGAGAGTAACAGAAGACATCAGCCATCAGCTGCAGTCCCTGTATGCACAGGCACAGGCACACATGCCCTCACACATGTGTGCTTACAACACAGGTCAATAAATAAGTAAAAACAAAAATGGAACAAAGGAAGAATTTTCAGTGCCTTTATTATGTCCTAGACAAATAGTCAAATAATTCAAAACTTCATATAAGAATTAATTTGCTCTCTTATTTACATTTAGAGTTTGCTAAACTTTGTTAAAGGTCCTTTAGGAATTGTGTAAGGAGGACTATATCCTTTGACATCAGATATAGCTAGAAGACAAAACAGATCTCAACTGCTTGTTCACATGCACTTGCTATTTTTTCAATGTTTCCATTTTAGGGTTTATTTTTCCAAGTATCATATCTAAATAATAGCATGACAGTATCAGTGTAATTTCTACACAGTAAGAGCACAATAAACACATATTTTCACTTTGGTTTATTTGATCATTTTCTCTTGTCATTAACTGATTTAGCAAAGACATGTCTCATCTCAATAGTTAGAAAGCTTTAAAATGTTAATTTCTTGTCTATGTGTCTTTGATATCCTCATAGTAACAGACATTTTTGTTTGTTAGAGCACTGGGAGTGAAACTTTCATTCCTCTGAGATATGCTATTGGAATGCCAGGAAGCTGCCATGAAATTTCCACAATGTGAGGAATGGAGCATGAAACCATAAATGCTGAAGAAAATTATTAGCATCATCTTAGGGTTTTCATGTTAGAGACAAGACAATATAGAAAATAGAGGGCCACTCAGGAATAACTCTGGATGGATTTTAAATCTTAGTCTCACCATGAGAGATATAACCTGTGCAAATCAGCTACTTATTTCCAAGTAGGTAAGTGTAGAAGGCCACTAAATCTCATGGTTTGACACATACATAAAGTTAGATACTATCTCTAATGGTGGTAGGCTCTAGTGAAATACCTGAGACTTAAGAGAAGTAGATAAAAAATGGCTATAGCCTTATAATCCCTCTGAAACACAAAGCCAGTCCTCTCTGTTCCTTAAGTAATAAGCACATTTGAAGATACTGAGATGAAAGGTTTAGTTGGCTTCATGACAATGTGCTAAAAGGATCAAAAATCAAATAGCAAAAAGTAAACAGACAAATCACAAAATTTTGATGGAAGGAACAATTAAGAAAATATGAAAAACGAGGAAACATGAGTAGAGTTCCTACTTTTACTTTGCCAACAAGATATCTGCCAGCACATAAATGACTATTCATCAGGAATACGGAGTTAGAATTTCTAGATATAAAAGTCAGAACAGACTTAGCCCTGAACACGCACTATAAAATCCAAAATGAGCTGTGTGACTCTGAGTATCTATAGTATGTGTGTGCTTCAAATATAAAATGCCTAACTGCAAGACAGTTAAGGACTCAAAATAGTGAAACATTTCTAAGGTAGAAAACTCACTTTTCCAATTGATTCCCATCAACTCAGTAATAGCAAGAAATCTTCTGCCTAAAACAGACCAGAAGACACAACTTCAGAATTTTGAAAATGTCTCGCAAAGTAGAGAATAATTGCACAGTTTCTGGGACTGTGGGGTTCCATTAAGCCCACCAGTATAATTGCAATGGGAATATCAGTTTGCTCTTTCTTGTGTTCAAATTTACTGCTCTGTCCCTAGAGCAAAGTGTTCAAACCTTGCTGGTCTCTGTTTTACACATGTTGGTTTGTCTGGTAGTGTACCCAATATCTCTGTGAGGTTTTATCTCTATCTGTTCATTAGTTTTTGTTGAGTTTTAATTTGTTTATTTTGGTGCAACTGTAGGAGAGTCTTTCTAGATATCTCCATCGGAGAATTCACTGAATGCATAAAAATGATAAAAGATATCTTATTCTAACAATGTTTGTGGTACAACCTTTTGGGGTTTGCATGCATGAAATCAACTTATCTGCAAACAACATTCATCATGCTGCTTTTAAACTTGGATGTTCCCAAGCTGTACTGGGAAATTGCTCTGGCCAGTGCAGCTGAGCCCCTGTTAAATGGAAGCAGCCAGTGTGGGCCTGGCCTTGTTTCTGATCTTAGAGGAAACACTTTGAAACTCAGAGTATTATATTATTTGCACATTTGTCATGAATGGTCTTTATTATGTTGAGTTATGCATGTTTAAGTTTAATCTGTTGTGTATTTTTTTATGAACAGGTGTTGATCCTATTGGGTATTTTTTTCTACCTTGTTTGATGATCATATAAATTTTACTGCTTCTCCTGTTAATGTTTTGGTTCACATTTATTGATTTGACACTTTAGAAGCCTCCTTGCACTCCAGGAATAGATCCCACTTGGTGGTGGAGAATGAGTCTTTGACCATTCTGCTGAATTCAGGGTGGAAATAGCTTTTCCAGTGAATGTGTTTATATTCATTTGGACTGCCCATGTATTTCTCTCTCTGTCTCTGTCTCTGTCTCTGTCTGTCTCTGTCTGTCTGTCTGTCTGTCTGTCTCTCTCTCTCTCTCTCTCTCTCTCTCTCTCTCTCTCTGTGTGTGTGTGTGTGTGTGTGTGTGTGTGTGTGTGTGTGTTGCTAGTTTTAATATTAGGGTGACTTTGGTTTCACCAGAGTTTGGGACTATTCCTTCTTCTTTGATTTCTAGAAGGATTTGAGACTGACTAATGTTAATCCTTATTTAAATTTTTGATCAAATTCATCAGTGGAAGTATGAAGTCCTGGATTTTTCTTGATGGTGGATTTGTTTTCATTATAGATTTAATCTCCTATTGATTATTAGTCTGTTCAGATTTTTCATTTTTATAATCATTGTAGCTTATATCTTTCTGGGAATTTTCTCTATATTGTAGTAGATGCCTATAGATATTGCCAAGCCCAACATTTGGTTCTTTTCTAATATAGTTTTAATTTAGTTTATGTTTTATTATGTGATTTACCTTCATGTATGTTTTATATTTTGAGTTTTATTCAATGTTTTGAGATATTTTCACTGAATATTGTATAAAATATATTGTACCAATTCTAAATATTGTATCCTTTCTGAGATCCACTATCTGCTAGCTTGCTGGTTTATCTTCTAAATGATATAACCATAATAGTTTATTGAGGCTACTTCACACAAGCTATACATCTTCTAACAGCACTCCTCAGGGGATCCTGGCTCAAGGAAACTCTGTGGTCAGGGACATTTGTGGTTTTGGAAAGCTTCACTCACTATTTATTCCCTTACATTATAGTTAATCTTCAAAATGGCCAGGCTCTATTAGTATCATACAAAGCCTGCCCTGTGACTAGCTGACAGTGTGTACTAAATTGCCCCAAAGCCATATGCAGTTGAAGTTAGACTCCTTGGCATGTGGAAGCCAGTTTTTGAACCTTAGTCTATCTTCTTAAGAAATACCTCTTGTCTAAACAGATGAATTAGAACAGATTAAGATATACAATTCTGATGAATGAGAGGTACCCTTCAATAAGCAACAATTGAGGGTCTGCTAAGGATCCATTTCTTTGTCTTAGATGGCCCTCTTTTCCCTGTGTTCTTAGATAAAATAAATAATGAAGGATACTAGTGGATCACTTTTTTATAAGAACCTGGATCCTTGTATAAGTACTCACCCTCATATTAATCATTGCTCAAGTCTTTCACCTGTGGTATCATTATAATGGGAATCATATATATATGTATATATATATATATATATTATACATAATTATGTATATATGTATATAGGAATTGTACATATGTATAGGAACTGTGAGAGGATACAGACATGCCTTTTTGAAAGCATCCTTCTAAAGTTATAATATCAAAGAAATCAATGAATATCCCCATAAAGAAATTGATTTTTCTTTCCTCATTAAGGTCATGTACATTTAAGAAAATTACAGATTTTTCTTTTTTTTTTAACTTTTTGGACATCAATCATTTTAAGAGGAATTTGCTGAATTTTATTTAGCGAACTTAACTGTACACATGACCAACCTGAGCCTGAGTGGCTTAGAAAGACCTCTGTTTATTCTCTCATGGGTCGGTAGACCCACAATGGAGGAGGGAAATACAGTTTTTGGCTGGCCTTAGGGCCTAATCTCAATTTGGCCCCCTGGATACCTCACATTCCCTTCATGCTCTGTGAGTTATTAAGTAAGGCTGTACATCTTTGTGTGGTCACGATAACAGATTATCAGGGAACAATTTACATTCTGCTAGTATCCCATGTACTAATTAATGCCCAGGCCATCAGACAAAGAAAATCATGAAGTCAAACTTGGAGGTGAGAAATTGTGCTTCTCACAAGGAAGAAGGGGAGAATAAATATGATTGTAAAATAATTTATCTGTCTACATTATTTTGGGGGATACCTTCCTCTAATGTGTAATTTTGCAATATACATTGGGGGCCTTCATTAATTAGTCAGGCTTTATAATATCATTTAGGATTCCTATTCTAGGCAATATTCACAAATCTAGTCATGGAGCCACACTGAATGGTTTAAGGTGGTTTTTCATCTTGGGGCACTTTTTCTTCCTGCCTTTCTAGGCCCAAAGCTTCTTAGGAAGCTATAACCTCCAGCAGTGAGTCAGCAGCTTTGCAGCCTCCTTCATAACCAGGAGTGCATCTCAGGCTCCAGGCTCTACTTAACTCTGGCACATCATGAACCTAATAAACTTCCAGCTCCTTCTTTCTATATAGTGCTGAAAAGTAGAGGACCTATGATGTATAACCTAACTCACCAACTTGTAGTTGCATCTGTAAAATGAAAACAAATACCACATTTTTCTAAAGACTAAGAGAAGGAACTTGTATTCCAGAAGAATTGTTTAATCATTGAAATACTCCAACTTAACAAATGCCTACTCTGAGTTGTTTACTGTGCACAGATATCCCCAAAACAGGGGGGGTCAGCATAAAAGGCATGGTCATTAAGAAGGGGGATCTCATACTGATATCCAGCTATTTGACTGGTGAAAATCTGAAAATGTCATGATGTTCCCACTTTTTTTCAACCCTCAACATAATGCCATCCTATCTGCTTTCTTTAATTTCCTTTGTTTTAAAAGTTGCAAATAAAAGAAAAACACCCATACACATAAAATTTTAAAGAACAACAACTAAAAGATATGATTTTTGTCTGATTGAAAACACTTCCCAAAGCCATAAAGCAGTGTTGACTCACACTGATTCAGGCCCCAAAGCATTTCTGTTAATGATGACTACAAAGCTGTTCTGTGGGTACCCACTATTGATACTCAACAGACTGCTAAGTCTGTACCTACGAGTATGGGTAGCATTTCTAGTCTTAGCACAGCAATACATATTTCAATTACTCTTACTTTTTATCAAATGTGTTTTTGTGTGAATATAACTGCTAACCATACAATTTTTTTTGGTGACTAATACTTATAAAAACTTAAGTCAACACTAATTGCCATTTATTTATGTTTTCAAAAATAGTTTAGTAACTTCAGTTTTGAAAATATCAGGCTAGAGGGCCCACAGACTGTGAGATTCCCTAGCTTTCTGCTTTTATCGTGTATGCTTCAATATTTGTATTAACATTTAATAATCCAGGAAGAATAAGAATACAGATTATATCATCCTAATCAGAAATACGCAAATGCTAAAGTTGATATGGAGATCCAAGGTGCAGTGATGAGATGGAATTTAAGTGTCTCTTAACTAGAATTCTGCTTAAATCTCTACAACAATACCAAAGTAATTTATTTTTATAACTTTATAATTTATATAAAAAAGGGGGTGGAAATACAATGTGTAAGTACAATAGTTCGACAAAAAGAAGTTCATGTGCCAGGCTTTTGAATCAAATCAACATTTGTAGATAATACTCAGTGATATTCTAGGGTTGTGAAGGATTCAGACTGCAAACTACAGCTGCTCAGGACTCAAAATACACAAGAAGAAAACTGGTAAATGATGTGCTAACTCTCTGATCATATATTTGAAGACCCACCTACAGAACAAGTTTTTAAATATCTTTACAAGTATTATTCCCAAAAGTAAATCATCAACTGATTTGTCTTAGGACCAGGGGAATAGCATGATTAACTTGGTTATGGCTTTTCTTTTCAATGATCTGTTTAAGTGTGTTATAGATAGAATCCCAACCTACAGTTTTGACTGAATTGAAATGTGAATTCACACAATTCAGAGTTTAAGACTGGATTGATTTTTACTATTTATATTGACTTGCATTGACAGTCCAACCCGTCTTGGAAAACTTTGGGAAAGATATCTTTATTATTAAAGGAGAAAGAAGAGCCCCTCCACATAACAGCCAGTCAATTCAGATAAGCATATCAACAGCAACAACATCCAATTTTGTGACTGCTCAGTTTGATTCTCATGGTTAACCTACTTCTGGGACTTTCAATTTGAGAGATATCCTCCAAGACAACTAACTAAGGAACGGGTTACCATGGATAACCAAGGAGTTCAGAGCACAGGGCATCCAGAGGGGAAGTGTACCGCCTGCAGAGGGAAAATGAAACGCTAAGCATGCATGTAGTGTGGCCAGGGGCAACACAAATTTTGTAGGTAGACAAATGTATGGCATGCACTTTATGATTTTTAAAACCAGTCTCATAGCAGATGTCAATCAAAAGAAAGACCCAATTAGAAAAGGAGGTTGTTAAGGACTATTCTCTTACTGGCTCATACCACAAGTCTTCAACAACAGTATGAAGCATCCTCTTCCGTTTAAACAGACAACGTTGTCATATATAACATTGTGTTCCAGGTTATTAAGAAAGAGGCTAGGTTTAGGAGCTGTTCTTGGCCCTCTGTAATCAGTAGATGCAGTTTTTAGTGTGTTCTCTTGGTAGCACAGCACAGCCAAGGAGAAACAATGTCACCAAGACTAGATCCAACAGTCTTAAAGGCCATCCTTCCAGGCAGATATGCTCCTTATACTCCCCTTATGATCTCACAAGCTTTATTATTCCCATATTTCTATATAAAATTGAAGCAATGTTCTGTGCTTACATTTTGTTTACCTAATTTTTCCTAGTTAGATATTATAAATGTCCCCATTTGGATAATAACCATATTTTAAGGCCCACTGGATGATCTTGTCCTTTTCTGTGACCTGACTGAAGATAGGAGATGGAAAAAGCTGATTCAAGAGAGGGTAATACACCTGATATGAAAACTAAGAGCTGGAACGATCCCTTCTTATTAAACAAAACACAGCAATGTGTCCTCCTGTCCTGCATGTCTTGACTGTCCAGCAAGTAAGTGGAAGACAAAAGACAAGCAAAATGCAAAGTCAGTGCAAAACTATGGACTTTAACCTACAAAAATCAGCAGCTCTGGAAAATAAGTTAATGAAGAAAACACTTTGCTGTGCAGTGAATAAATTAGCTGTAAATGCACTAAATTAAAATTTAATGATTCTAATACCACCTTAGACAAATCACATCCTCTTGAAAGTAAAGTTACTGTGTTCTGAACCCCAGGAAGACCTCACCATTTTTCATCAGAAGCAAATATCTATAATTTGTGAAACAGGGTGCTAACACCAAGCACTTTATGCTCTGTGTCTTGCTGATTGCATTGTTCATTCCATCAGAATTATTAAAGACCACCCAAAATTTTATGGCACTGAGCTAGCTTGGCGTGTGCACATGACAGGAAGGAACACCAGAAGAGTAAAAGTGACTAGAAAATATGAACTGTTCATATTAAGTTGGAGGAAGACAATAATGACACAATGGCTTCAGTACAGAGAATGTTCACTTTGTAAAACCAATGCAGTTTATTCAGTAGCACTTACCCCAACCCTAATCTGTGTTCATTATTCAGGAAGTCTGCAAATGGAGAGATACCATGGCTTCTGGTATGTCATACTGTATACAAACACTAGCATCTTAGGACTTGTACGGATGTATTCACCTCAATGACACATATAAATTTATCTTTGCAAAAGAAGTGTTATTTTAAATAACACATGTAAACCTGACTTGCTTTTGCTTTTTTAAATGACAATGAATGCTTTGATAATGGCATTAACTTTTTCATATTCATTTTATTTATTTTTTTACAATCTTTTATGAAAACTTTATTTTTACATGTTATCAAAATGGGAAATATGACAGGGAAATGATCAAAATATTTGGATCTTAATTCTACTTTGTCTGGATTTTCACACTGAAATGATCACAGTTTGTTTTTTTTTTTTCCAATTCTGTAACATTAGCATCTGCCATACAGAAAAAAAAAAGAGAAAAAGAAAAAAACCTAAGTTTTTAAAAAAAGAGTAAAGACAGAGGAGAAAAGATATTTCCAGTCTCTCCTGAGACACTAAGTGTCCCACTGTGCAGTGCTCACTGCTAGAGGTTACCTACCATGCTTCCTTAGGGAGAGTAGGAAAGTGTTTTGGATAGTCTAGCTGTGAATCTGCCCAGTTCTCCAGCATTCCACTACCCAAACAGCAGAAAGCATTTCCTCAAGAAGAGACTACGTGCTTGCTTCTTCACAGAAAAATAACCCTTGGACTTTGGTATATAGAACCCAGCTGCATACGACATATCCACATATATCAGAGCATTTGACTACAGAGTATATAGCAAAGTGAATGATGCGAAGACCCAAGACATACCAAAACAGAAGGAAATTCAGGAGACAACTGAAGATTCATCAAGAGAGAGAATTCTCTGCTAAAATTTATAAAATTTTTATCCTGCCATCTGGGTATATGAGACTTTAGAGTAGGCGAACTGATCCAGAAAATAGCTCAACTATTTCTTTTGCCCCAGTTCTATGGAATAAAAGTCATGCAAACTGCCTTAGTTACTTTTCTCTTGCTGTGATAAATATCTTGACAAAACTGCTTTAGAGAAGGAAGAAAATGGTCTGCTTCACAGTATGAGGATACTGAGAAAATCCTGGAAACAATAGCTTGAGGAAGCTGGTCAGGCAGTGTCTGAGCCCACCGGAAGCAGACAGTTATTAACGCTTCTGCTCAGCTGGCTTCCTCTCCTGGGAGACAGGCCTAGGGAATAATGCCACTCCCTTCTCTGACAGTCATTGCTCCTAAATTAGTCTAATTATATTAACCCCTCACATTGATGCCCAGTGGACCACCTAATCTGAATAATCCCTCACAGACATACTTGGAGGTTTGAGGTGGTTCCCAGATCCTATCTGCTTGAAAAATCAGTATTAACAAAACTTTACCCCTTGTCAACTGGATACAAAATCATATCCATTTATCAACCACAATCTTCCATGTCATAACTTGTGGCTATTTTATAAATGAAAAATGCATTCAGTCCAATTTCAAAAGTCTTTAACGATTCTCATTACTGCTTAAAATTCCAAAGCCCAAGTCTCATCCAAACCACGGGGCAATTTTAACCAGGAATACCTGAAAAATCAAAAGACATGTTACTATGTTAGAATTATTCATACTTAAGATGACACAAATTAAACAAAGGGGAGAATGGACTCATAGAAATTAATGATCTAGACCCAAGTAAAAGCAAAACCAAACAGGGAAGACAGAAAATTCTATAATTCTGGGTTTCATAGGACTTAGGAAACTTCCCCCCTTTCAGCCCTATGATATATATATACAGCCCTGGCATCTCCAATATCTTCATGTCTCCATTTAGCATTACCCTCACTATTTTACACGCTGATCTTCCTCTCAGGAACTCTGACATGGCCATGTATTACCTGACTTCTGTGGCTCTCTGTAACTGTAGAGCAGAACTCTATGATCCTGCTTATCTTATGAACCATGCTAAGTTCTGCTAAAATCTTGAGGTGTGACCTGATTCCTTGGGTCATAGCTGTTAGCTTCTGTGTACTGATCCAAGGGAGACATTTCCCAGGCAGTTGTCGAGGAACCTCTTCAGCTTAGGCTATCTTCCTTCATTTGTGTTTGGATCTTCACATGATAGAACCTCCAATCGGTAGAGTTTTGTGACCCTCAAGATAGGTTTCCTATTGTTGTAGTGCATCACAAGAGGTTTCTCTTTAGTGGTACTGATCTTTCTAAGGATTACAGCTACTTTCTCATGGCCAACCCAGTTGCTCTGCTGCTTAATTTATTGCATTTAAATAAAATGTCACTGGAGTTCCAAGCACACAGGTAGAATGAAACGAGACAATTGGTCAAAGTATTCACAAAGATGACTTGCCCCAATTCCTGATAATGCCCTTCCTCTTCTCAGAAACCTCGAGAGCCAGGTTTCTACATATTTTCCAGTGTTGTCTTTTATCAGCATAACAGTCCATTGTAACAGTCCATAGAGCTCAGATTTCCAAACTCTTCCACATTCTTCCCACAAATTCATTCCACATCCTAAGAGCAGCAAGGTTGGATTAATCACAGCTATGGTCTCTTTCTGTGGTGCTTTTTCTCTACTAGTTACTCTTCGGTTTCTGTGATAAAATATCCATACAAAAGCAGCTTAAGGCAGAAAAAAACATTATTTTTGCTCGTGGCATGATATATAGCTCACCCTGGCAATGAAATAAATACAGCAGGATCTTGAGACAGTGGGAAGGACACTTTGTGTCCATACTCAAGAAGCAATTGGAAAATGTTAATAGTTGATTCACTTGCTCTTTCCCACCACAACTAACCTACTTTAAGAACATTCCTTACCATCCAGGGATACCTGGAAGGTGCTCTCCTAGGTGGTCCCAGATCCTTCAAATCAGCACTAACCGTGGCAGGCATCTACTAAATACATGAAAAGTTCCTAGCACCTCGTTTTCTCTGTATGCATTATTTAGTCAGTAAGAAACAGAACATGAGACAATGTTTCAAAAGATCCCGAGGATATAGAACACACATTCCTTCTGACGTGATAACCTACTAATGAAGAAAGTAATGAGCATCATCAAGAAGATGATTCATGAGAAACCTTCCCACTGTCATCACCATTATGCTGGAGGCAGAAAGCAGACAAAGGCAGCTTATCTGTACTGATACTCTATAACATCCCCAGAAAGGTTTTCCAATTGTTTGTTGCATAGATGAAGTCAAATTAATTAACATGCCATTTAGTGCTGTAAACATCATAAACAGACTAAAATAAAATTTCCTGTCCTGTGCCCTCTATTTCCCTGTGTTAGAGGCCAAACTTTGCCCTTGAGTGAACACAAACACCTCATTTCTCCATGACTCACTGTCAGATGCTGGCTCTAAGTCGATTAGATTATCATCGTGTCATCTTTGTTCTTGGCAGTGTTTGAAAGCACCTCCAGCAGCTTTATTTGAACACCATTTTCATACCAAAAGCTTGAATCTGTAAAACAAATAGACAAACATTTATAGACACCCCTATATCACTTCAAATTGTTGTGAATTGTGTGCACACGCTGAATATTATTACTTAAACAACCTCCAGCTGATGTTTAAAAAACAAAAACACCTTGGAACAAGGCATCCTTGCAATGTTCTATTAAGGATGCTGTTTATTTATATCAGTGTATAGAAAAGTACAGCTGTACAAAACATAAATCAATGCCAGAAGTAAAAGGCATTAAAATTCATAAGGCTCAATAACTGACATCCAGAGCAAACTGTGGCTGAGAGTTTGTCACAGTCTTAACATCAGCAATAAAATTATATAACTGCTGATGTCACATTCTTTGAGGTACACTCAAAGGCATCTAAAATTTTATAGCTTGGTTTTGCTTATTTTAAGAATGAACATATATTACTCTTAATTTTGTTTGTTATGATACCTAGAAGACCGGACATAAAAACAGCATCAGAAGGGAAATAACTTGTGGTCCTCAGAGGCTTAACTAAGATGCAAAGTATATGGTACCATTTGGCTATTGATCACAAAACCACAGGAATTAGTGTTGATGTAATGCCTATCAAGAGAAACGGTGTGCTGTATGACTGACAGAGTGAAGAGTTATTACGAGGAAAGGGAACCTAAAGACAAGCCATGTCAATCCTAAGATTCTAATGTTCCCTCCTGGTTCCATAATCATATGCTTTGATTTTTAGTTATTAAGGCTTCTAGTAATTTATGAGATTTTGCTCACTACTTAAATATGTACCTGGCATGAGATTTAGGTGTTTGTGTTCTCTTATCTAGAAGTCCTCATTTTTCCTTATGACTAGAACTTCCTTGAAGGCAGGAACCACATAGCTACCTCTACAGGTCCAAAAGTGCCATCACCAGACTTTGGAAAGTTACAATGACTCAGGTGCCCTGATGAGCAAGTTACTCACAGAAATTGCTTTAGTACGTGCAGAAGCTGTCAGGCAGGGGCATTTTTAAAACCCATTTTCTAGGAGAGAAAACTGAAGCACATGTGGATATACATCTTGCTAAAGCTACACAAATAGTGTGTAGCAGAGCTAAGGTTAGACGCAGTGGGGCTCGAAAGCTCACTTCATATGGCCTCATTCACAAGACTGATGCAACCCAAAATGTCCTTCCTAAGGAAATCATGGCCTACATCCCATAATGTGGTAAACAGCAAATATCTGTACACCAGACAAAACTACATAATGTTTCTTTGGTGAGTAGTCTTTGCCACACACTGCCACTTCGTGGGGAATTTTTGTATTTTAAGAAGTGATTTTAGGTTAATGCATGCATGCATACATTCTTGGCAAGCTATATTAGGCTATCAACGCATAGCTTGGATGTGTGAAATTGCCACAGCCAAACACACACACACACACACACACACACACACACACACACACACACACACACACACCACACACACACACACACACACACACACACACACACACACACACTCACAAAAAAAAAATAAACCTGAATTCAAATCCCTTTTCTAAGAATACATAGTAGAATTTTGTAGGAGAAAGAGGTCATCCATCCTTAGTCAATACATAATTATCCAAAGCAGGTTTATGCTTTATCTTTTCTGTACTACTCACTGCATCTAGTTCTGTGTTAGTTACTTTAGTACTTTGCTCACATCTTCCTGAAAGAGAGCCTGGGTAATGCATGATTTCATTACACCAAGGCAGACTGTGGTCTGCAGACATCCAGTACGTGAGACTGATGCTCAGGTAACTGGGCTCCATCAAGGTCCACTGCATGACATCTCCAAGGAAGCATTTGAGACAGTGCGTGGGATGCAGCCACTGTAACCCAGAACAGCAGTACGAATACAAATGTGTTGAAAATGGCTGAGTAGGTACAAGGCAAATAAGAACCTTTCCAGCCTTTCATTTAGCCACAGGATCAGGAGGTCTCGTCAAATAGAGTGGAGAATAGAGGTAGTTTTCCAGCTGAGCAAGGCAAAGCAGGGAGATGAAGAAAGTGACTTTGCCTCTCAAAGACCTTGCTGTTAATATTCTTTTTAAGAGAATAGAACTGACACTGAGCGAATTCCCAAATGAATAAGCCTTAGGAAACAATTTTTATTAATAAATGACTATTTTTATTTTCATCTACATGCAATCAAATATTGGGTTTATGATATTTGGTTGCATGCATATATCACTGTGTCAAAGAAAAAGGGAGATCCAGCCTTAATAAAAATGATTTATTAACTCTATATATCCTATAAATTTAATATGCTATGGGCTCTTGCTCTCATGGCAGATTTCTTTTAGGAGTATATATTTTAATATGAGCTTGTGCTATTCCTGAAGAATGTATTGCTGTACACTAGTAAAATGAAACCTCTGGCTTACCTGGTCCACAGGCATGAACAGATGAACATACTTCCTGGTCAGCTGACTTGGTTTGAGTCCTTTATTTTCAACCAGTTGATCTCTCTTCTCAAGAGAAACAGCTCAAGTCATTCTATATTGCTTTGTGGCATTGATCTATTCATTTTCTGAACACAAAATAACACAAGAACAATCTGTATTGTTGTTGTCGTCATCGTTTTGGCCATTGTTCTTTTAAATGTCAGTCCCAGATTTTAGGAGCTTATTTTTTGTTATGAAACAAACTAGCTTAATTTCTTTTGCTTACCTTTTTTGGCAATAATTACAACAGCAAAGTGTAATCTTTTCATATATATTCATATATATATACATATATATATGGGGATATTTATATTTTCCTTATAATTGCACATAAAATCCATCCTACTTGCAAACTGCAGAGAATAGAAAAAGCATTTTAAATGCTGGCCTCAGGGAATCTATGCTTTCTACAGGATTTAAAGTAGAAATATTCAGAGACTATGTTCCTCAAACAAGACCCAACCATTTTTTTGTTGTTACTTTCTTTTCTTTTCCAAAAAAATATTACCTAAAGGTAGCTCTAAGCACTAAAGGATTGAGATTTTTATTTAGTCACGAGTGAACTAACAGGTTTTCCTACCTGTGGGTATCAGCCTGGGATTTCAGTTAGCTAAGCAGCTTTGGACCCAGAATAAAACACTTAAGGGACCAGGGAAGATGTAGGCAGCAAGCAATCTGCAGACTGCAGACATTGTTCATTTATTTATAAGCCATATTCACTTTTATAGCATAATTTTAAATTTCTAGTAAAATTGAGAAGATAATGTCGAATTCCAGCACAAGCCACACCTAGTTTCTTTAGTACCTTCTTTTTATGAACACAATGAAACCTGTGCATCATATTTCTGTTTTGCCATGGTAGGTATCAAAGCCTGTTTCTCTTGTGCTCAATTAAACAAGTTTTATGTATATTCATGTGACATATGTAGAATGCATTACAGAGAATGTGTATTCTGACTATATGCTAGACATAGGGAGAAAGATTGCTGAATGGAAACAGTGGTTTTCTGACCAGTCCCAAGAGGCCAAATAAAAGCCCCAAGCAGGATCTTTCCACTCTCTGATGAAATTGATCTTTTGGGGTGCTTACTAAAGGTCAAGGCTGACCTCTCCACTCTGAACCCAATGCTGTAGATGTTGCTCATCATATTAGATGCCAAAATATTTTAAGAATCAAGGCAAAAGTGTCTTCCAAGGAGATGCTGGTATTCTTTGGAAATGTGTAGTGTTGTTACTTACGAACTAAGAGGACTGTGGTCCTTGCTCCTCCTTCTCAGCCACAGTACTGACTGCATGGGTTAGGTGAAGCAGGAAGGGTTTTACAGGAAGGAAGGAAGGAGGGAAGGAAGGAGGGAGGGAAGGAAGGAAGGAAACCTGTCATTGTTCTAGATGCTTTTCACCATGCACCGCAAAAGAAAAGACTGAAATATGGGGCCTGTTCTAAGCTGTTTTCATTTGGATATGGCAAAAACTAAGGAGTTTAATGAACATACATACTGAAAATTAGTTAAGAAAGGAGTGTAGCACCCACTTCCCTACCCTCATGCTCTCAATTAGCTCGGGAGTTCATGCCATTTCCCATTCCTGGGGTCCATTTATCCCTTAGAGTCATTCATGATTTCTAGTTTCCTTGGGGTAGAGGATTATAGGCTGGTAAACCTTTGCTCTATGTCTAAAAATCATATATGAGTGAGTACATACCATGTTTGTCTTTTTGTGATTGGGTTACCTCACTCAGGATGGTTTCTTCTAGTTCCATCCATTTGCCTGCGAATTTCAAGATTCCATTGCTTTTTTCTGCTGAGTAGTACTCCATTGTATAAATGTACCACATTTTCTCTTTCCATTCTTCAGTTGAGGGGCATCTAGGTTGTTTCCAGGTTCTGGCTATTACAAACAATGCTGCTATGAACATGGTTGAACATATGTCCTTGTTGTAAGGACAAGCAGTATTTGGGTATATACCCAAGAGAGGAATGGCTGGATCTTGAGGTAGATTGATTCCCATTTTTCTGAGCAACCGCCATACTGATTTCCAAAGTGGTCTTACAAGTTCACACTCCCACCAGCAATGGAGGAGTGTTCCTTCTTCTCCACAACCTCTCCAGCATAGGTTGTCATTGGTATTTTTGATTTTAGCCATTCTGACAGGTGTGAGGTGGTATCTCAGAGTTGTTTTGAGTTGCATTTCTCTGATGGCCAAGGATTTTGAGCACTTTCTTAAGTGTCTTTCAGCCATTTCAGATTCCTCTGTTGAAAAATCTCTGTTTAGTTCTGCACCCCACTTTTTAATTTCATTGTATGGTGTTTTGGTGGCTAGCTTCTTGAGCTCCTTGTATATTTTGGAAATCAGTCCTCTGTCAGATGTGGGGCTGGTGAAGATTTTTCCCATTCTGTGGGTGGTCGTTTTGTCTTACTGACTGTGTCCTTTGCCTTACAGAAGCTTCTCAGTTTCAAGAGGTCCCATTTATTAATTGCAGACCTCAGTGTCTGTGCTTCTGGCGTGATGTTCAGGAATCGTTCTCCTGTGCCAATTTGTTCAAGGGTTGTTCCCACTTTCTCTTCTAAAAGATTCAGAGTCACTATAGGTCCGAGAAGAGATCTGGAACTAGGAAGATCTCCAGAGACCTATAAGGATGACACGATCTGACAGTCTGGGCAGTGGAGGAGAAGTTGGCCTAGAAACCCTTCCCCTAGAATGAGATTGATGAATACTCTCTATGCTATTCTAGAGTCCTCATCCAGTGGCTGATGAGAGCAGAGACAGACATCCACAGAAATACACTGAGCTGAAATCTGGAACTCAGTTGAAGAGAGGGAGGAATGAAGAACGAAGGGGTCTGTACCTGGTTGGAGAAACCCACAGAAACAGTTGGCCTGAAAAAGGGAAAGCATATCGACCCCAGATGCTCTTTGGGAGGACAGTACAGGACTAATCCAGCCCCCTGATCATGGATGCCAATGGGGAGGCCCCTGCACTCCTGGGAGCCTCTGGAGGTGGACTGGCGTTTTGCCCTGGTGGGTGGGAGGGACTTCGAGAGCCCATCCCACTTGAAGGGATTCGCTCTGTCTCTGAACACATGGGGAGGGGCCTAGGCCCAGCACAGGAAGATTTGGTGGACTTGGTGGAGCCCTGGTTGGGGGCCCTACCCTGCCTGGGGAGTGGCGGGTGGATGGGGTGGGGGGTAGGTTGGAGGTGGGGGAGAAGGAATGGGGGTGGGGGGAGGGAGAGGGAGAGGGAAAGTACATGTGAAAATATTAATAATTTAATAAAAAAAAGAAAGGAGTGTAGAAGACCATTAGAGAAAAGGGTCAAAGGATTTGAATAACATTCATGTAATGTATCATTTGATGTTTCTTTCATCAAAATTACTGTCTTATTTACAGCTATGCTGTTCATCTTAATATACTTTCAGAGATTTTTTTCCCCTGGGGCATCTTTATAAGAAGCAGCTATGGATGATTTTCTGAAATCTCCAGAGCTTATGTGCAGAATACATAAATTTAAACTTTTTCTTGCCATTTCTTCAATCTAAAGACAATAGCTGTGAGAAACATTAGCCACAGGGTGTTTTGTTTCTCCCTTGCTAGTTCTTTATCTCCTATTTCCGATTAGGCTAACAAACAAATTCTGAAACTTTGGTTCTGCCTCCCCAAAGCCTGATGCTGCTGTGGAGAACACTGGAGAGAGACATAGCTGACAAACCTCACATTGCCCCAAGGTGTCTGCCATTCTCCTACAGTTTACCTTCAGATTGGCTTTAAGAAGTTGTAGTTTGAGCTTCCACAATACAGTTAGAGACAGCAGAGGTACCATATGTGTGATTTGTGCTTGTACCTCTTTCCCAGTTCCATCTGTTTTTAATATATTCTCTTGATAAAAATTTATCCTTTTTCTCCAGTTGGGCTTTTGCCTGATTTGAAAGAGTCCCTCTGGCTCATGTTGAAATTGAAATGTATGATATCTCATTGTTTGCTTATATTCCCAGCTGTCCAGGCCCTGGGTTTATTTTTATAAATGAAATATTGAAAATAAACATAAAGCTTTGGGGATGCAGTTTCATGAAACAGGATCAACATTACAGCATTAACATGGTCAACATAAAACCAAAAGCTTCTCCATTTCAGGTGGCAGATATGTGGCTTTCGGGAACATATCTCTGATGGCAGTTTTCTCATTTCCGGAATTTTTCTTAGGCTTTAAGGTAGCAAATTATCAGTGTGATGAACTACATCTATGCAGAAGAAAACAGTCTGTGTGAGACCTGGACCTCAGTTTAGGTTCTGTCTTTTATAAGTACTTTGTCATTGGGAACTGTTTAAACCCCATTGGAATCTATCTTTTCTTCATTTGTCTCTGTGTATGTTATGTAAGCATGCATGTATCTTTTCATATGTGCAGTTGCATATGTGTGAGCATGTGTGTGGAGGCCCAAGGATGACCTCATCAATCTTCCTCAATCATTCCCCACCTTGTTATTGGGACCAGATCTCCCGGTCGAACTCAGAGCTAGATGATACAGTAGTCTAGCCTGTCAGCTTGCTCCTGAAATCCCATCTCCACCTTTGAAGTGCTGGAATTAGAGGTGGGCCACCATGATTATCTAGAATTTATGTGTGCATACTGAGAATCCAAACTATAGGCCTCATGTTTTCTTGGTACATGCTTTATCCATAAAACCATCTCCTTAGGCTCTATATCTAATTTTTCTCATCTAAATTTCAGTATAGTAGCTTTTCATGAAATCATGCAAAGATTTAACTAAGCAACCCATTAAAGAGATGTTTCTAAGATGTAAACAATATCATAGGCCCTTGGCCTACCATGGTGAACAGACACTGTCTCTATGTTCATGAGTATTGTAATCCATGGGGAGGAAAATCCTATAAACAGTAAGGCTCAGTGAATTGTAGGTGCCATAAGAGAAGCAATGGAGGCAGACAAAAGAGATAACACAGACTTGAGGGACTAAGAAGTCCTGCTGAATCTAAGCTGACAATTAAGATGAATAAGTAATATTTGTATGTGTTAGATGCAACATAGCGGTTCATTGAGTAACATTTTTTCTTTACCTTCCCTTCTGCTATGTTTCCCAGATTCCTCCAATAAGATCTTTCCAAAATGGACTCCATTCATTGATTTCAGAAGCCTTGACTGACATTCAGTGTCAGTGTTAGCGATGAGGCAGGCACATAAACAGGAGTGGATACTGATCTGAGAACCCCAGATGCCGTAGCAATTTACTGTACAGTGCATAAGTGGGATTTTCTGGGTCCCTTAGAAAGTACTCTAAAAGACCAAATTTGAAAGCCACCTCAGGAACACAAGAAACTGGACTTCAAAAGCCAACAACAGAGATAATAGTCTGTGCTTTTTCACCAATGTCCTTTATTGAATAACAGTTTTAAAATCTCAATAGTAAAATGGCAGTGTCTGAGACTTCATGGCTTTTGTGGAAACAAGGGGAAAATTCAGCCATTCACTGGAAACTTACTCATTCTAGGAGAGAATATTAAAAATGAAGCTTGTGATTATTTACTCTAGGGCCTGGATTTTAGTTTTATTTATAGTTAGAGCCACAAAGAGAAAGGTTCTGCTGTTTTCTTTTAGGGTACACCTATTCTGATTTTGCAGGCATATTAATTTGCTGCAAATCACCACAGAAGGTAATTTTTACTTTTGGAATTAATTGAGCTGAAAGCTGGACTCATGACAGCCCACGTCCTCAGTGGCAAGCACAGAAGCTGGGGACAGACGGCCATTTCAACTTTACTAGCCTGACATCCTGCAAATTCAACTAATGTCAGCTGTAGACACTGCCGCCTGCGCTCATACCCATTTGCAAGTTGGCTGGGTGCCCGCTCACAAATTGGGATGCCAGTTCCACTAGGGCACAAGTGTCAACAAAAGATCACTTCAGACAACAAGTCTGCTTATATTTCTAAAAGCCACGAGTTTAGAAAAAAATAAAAGTGAAAGTTTAAGACGGTTCATGCCACATTACTGAAAAATGGGTATTTATATCCCATCACACCTTCAGCCTCAGGAAACATTTTATTAAATGACAATGCAATCTTCTCTATCTTTGAAATTTGAATTTAAATTTCTGCATTTCGAATGAGGTAGAAAGTCACTAGAACATGTCCATTTCCTTTATTTCTGTTACATGCATTAGCAATGGAAAGAGTAAGTAATGTGTTATTATGAGCACAAGGTCTCCAGACACTAATTAGAATGGTGATACTGCACCTAACCAAATGCAAATACATCTTTAATATTCAATTAATTCAGCAAATATAGCTAAGTGCCAGGCACCCAGTAGGGACTGACCTCATTGCCTGGAGTCCTTTCCCTTAATCAAGCCTACATACCACTGACATGTAGTCAGTCCCACTAACTCAGAGTCCCCATTCTATTAAGCTCACACTCAGAATATTCTTGAAATTTCCCCACTGATGATGTAAAAGAATTCAAACATTATAGTAAAAGGTTGCATTGTGGATGAATGGTGCCTTTTTTTCATAAGCATCATTTCATACTTTATTTCCTATGAGATCTCGCAGAAGCTAAGTTGTTGTTTTGGTTTCTTGCCATCTTTGACTTGATGTCATCCCATCTGCTTTTCATTATCCATTTTCTATCTGTCGAAATTCTTATCATTTTGGGAAAACGTCTTCTCAATTCCAACAGACTATTTTCCAAGTTGTACTACAGGACAGTATCAACTGGAGACTCATACAAAAATTCTCATTTAATTCTCAATTCAAACCCAAGCAAAGACATTTGTGTCAAGTTTGCATTGGAAAGTATTGAGAGAAACCACAGAGAGGTACATTTTCCTGTCAGTACACTGTTAAAGCTGTCTTTCCCAAGTCCTTCATCCTCCATAGCCAGGCTCCTGTCTTCCCTGCAGGACACTCCCTGACTTCATTCCACACAGGTTCTTTGGGGGTGTGTCTTTATTACCCACAGTGGCAGTCTATGAAAATGCTTGGCACAGTTCTGACACATAACTTGAGATCATAAAAGGCTAACTGTTCTCTTCCATTTTTCTTTTTCTCCCTCCTTTCCTCTCTTATTATCATCTTCAATTTCCATTACAATGATTGAATCACTCCATACATTTTTAATGCATTGTTGAATAATACAAGTTCTATGGCAATTAAAGTCTCAAGAAAAGCATTAATTAAGTATTACAAATGTTCTGAAGAAGGACAGGTATGGATGAAGACAGCTCAAAACTTTCCCAAGACTTTCCCAAGATTAAACCCAGTCAGTTGTTAAGAAAAGATTCAAATCTACTCAATCTCTCATCACTATGGAGTGCCATGACACACACCCAAAGCAGGAATGATTATACAGATAAGGAAACCCAGACTCAAAAAGGTTATGTGACTTTCCCAAGACTGTATCAGTCAGTTATTGGGAAAGGATTCAAACCTATTCAGTTATTCACCACCAAAGAGGAGGCGGGTAAGGGAGATCAGAAGGAGGAAAAGAAAGAGGAGGAGGAGGAGGACATTGAGTACCTGTTCTGTGCCACAACCAGTTTCAGCATTTGTGAGTCAGAGATAAGGAAGGTGCACAGGGAACATGCTTTGACTGAGGGAGCAGGTCATGAGCAGATAGTACGGCATTAGAAATGAGTGAAATCACTCTCCCCGAGGATGGCATGATAAATAAGGAGTGTCAGCTGCACTAATGAGTGGCTTGGAAAAAGAGATGATGAACTGAGTGGTTGAAAGAAAAAGGTATGCCAGTTAGAAGGAAGGCACTACGAAACACAGATGTTTTCACTGCTAAAGAATATTTCATTTTGTAAGTGTATTATGTTTTCCCCTATTGTCTAGCTGGTTGATATACTAAATATTTCCCGTTTAGTTCCTGTTAAAAATGATGCATTTGTGACATTTGTGTATTTTAAAGGCTAAAATGCCAAAGCTTCTCTGGTATGCCTCCTCTAAATAAGAATTTCTGAGCCATACATGTGTGCCAAAGATACCATACCCTTCCCAGTGGAAGCGAAGACTTTAATCCATCTCTCTTCACCCCCTCCCAGAATTGCCTAGTCCAATGTGGTTTTATTATTGCAGAAAGTACAAAAGGAATCCATTGTTTACATTTATTTGATATTTTATATATTACACTTTAAAACTCATTTCATTTCATATTAACCTTTTGAAATTATAATTGCTGATGGCACTTAATATTCTCTATCACTTGTATAAAATAATTCTACTTTGGAGAGATTGTATTGCTGTTTGTATTTTGTGAAGCTATAATGTATAATTTAAACAGAGTAGACTTATGTCCGCAAACTGAATAACTGGGCTCAGTATTGGAAGTTGTATGCCTGGTTACTCTGGAGGCTGAGGCAGGTGGATCATTCATCTTAGGAATTATAGGCTAGCCTATGAAAAGGAAATGCCAGAGTGAAGAAAATAAGAGTGGTTATCACAGAAGCATCCATGTCTCCCATTCTCAATTATGAGTGTGCCATCATCAACACCACTGCAAAAGAAACTTCCCAGATGGGTGGTGGTGGTGCACTCAGGAAGTAGAGGCAGGCAGATCTCTATGAGTTCGAGACCTGCAAGTTCTACAAGAGCTAGTTCCAGGACAGCCTCCAAAGCCACAGAGAAACCCTGTCTTGGCAAAAACAAAAGGAGGAGGAGGAGGAGGGAGGAGGAGGAGGAGGAGGAGGAGGAGGAGAAGAAGAAGAAGAAGAAGAAGAAGAAGAAGAAGAAGAAGAAGAAGAAGAAGAAGAAGAAGAAGAAGAAGAAGAAGCTTCCCTGCCCATAGCAGCTGGCGGCAGCACAGACCATGAAAGTCAACATGACCATGCCAGCACTGATCACCAACATGAACATGGTCTTCTGCAGCAGTGCCCTCCCCCCTCAAGAAAAGAAAAAAAAACAGTCTAGACAGGAAGCTTTTATAGAGAGTCCTTAAAAACTGCGATAAAGATGCTGAAGTGTAGCTCTTCAGTTAGTTTCTGGCAGCTTGGGAGGGAAGAACAACCACCACTCAGTTTTCTTTAAGGAGCTGGCCCGCTTCTCCCTCTGCTTCTCTTGTATCTTCTTCATCTCCTCCGAGTACTTGCAGAAGGTGTGTCCAAACTTGGCCCACACCTTATAGGGCAAGGTGATGGAGTTGCAGGAGGTGGGCTTCACCTCACTGACTCGCATAAACATGCCTTACTTGTTGGAACCAACATGGAAGAAGAAGTGCTTGTTGTCCACAGTCAAGGAGGTGAAATTAGGAGGCATATCACCCTGAGGCCATGGTAGTCCTACTGGCATTAACAATACAATAGTTGGCCGGAGCTTTCCAGTGCTCCTGTTTACTGAAGCTGGAGGCTGGGCCTCAAAATATTTCATAATGGAATTATTTGGTACCGCACATATGAGTTCAAGTTCATATGTGTCTCTGCCCTGATATGGCTGAAAACTGTTTTCTGAAAGTTGTCCACTACCTCTGGCTCTTAAAAGCTTTCCACACTCTCTTCAGGGAAGACCCATTGCGGGTCAGGGATGCTCTACTAGCTTTTGTTCTCTGCACAGTGACCAGATGGAAATCACTGTGTTAATTGTCCCCACAAAGTATACTTGATGGTGAAAGAAAAAAATAAGAAGGGAAGAAAAAATCTCAAAGTTAGGCGAGAAGGTACAAAAGGGTTGGGAGGAAGGGAAGGGGAGTTTAGGAGGGTGCATTTGTTTAAATACTCTGTATGAAATTCTCAAAGAATTAGTTGTAAAATTAATAGAAAAATGGAAACAAAGTGAAATCAAGCTGAGTTCTACTTCCCTGCTCGAGCTGCAGTGTGAACAGTTATCTCAAGCCCTGCCACCCTGGCTTCCCACAAGGCCAACTGTTTTCTTTAACCTTGAGCCCAAATAAACCTTCCCATATGTAACTTGCTTGGGTAAGGTATTTTGTCCCAGCAATGTTAAAAGTAAGTAATATATGCATATTCTTTATTATATTTCATGTTTGTATTTTATTTAATAGTCTTGGCAAATGTGGGGAATTTGTTATTGGTACTTGTATATAGCCTGATTTCATCTTCCCATATAGTTTAAATAATCTCTACATTATTCACAATATAGATGCAATGTGAATACATTGTACACAGTTGTTTTACTCGATTGCTTTTGAAATAACAAGAAAGACCTATACATGCCAAGTAAACAATAATTCTTTTCTTCTTTCTCTCCAGCTTTTATTTAAATTAGAAACAGGATTATTTTACATGTTAATCCCGGTTCCCTGTGCCTCCCCTCCACCCATCTCCCCCCAACTAACACCGTACCTATCCCATACATTTTCTGCTCCCCAGGGGGGTGAGGTCTTCCATAGGGGGTGTTCAGAGTCTGTCATATACTTTGGGATAGGACCTAGGCCTACCACCTTGTGTCTAGGCTCAGGGAGTATCCCTCTATGTGGAATGGGCTCCCAAAGTCTTTTCCTATGCTAGGGATAAGTACTGATAGGCCCCATAGATTTCTGAGGTCTCCTCACTGACACCCACGTTCACGGGGTCTGGATCAGTCCCATGCTGGTTTCCCAGCTATCAGTCTGGGAACCAAGAGTTCCCCCTTGTTCAGGTCAGCTGTTTCTGTGGGTTTTACCAGCCTGGTCTTGACCCCTTTGCTCATCACTCCTCCTTCTCTGTAACTGGATTCTAATTCAGTTCAGTGTTTATCTGTGGGTGAATTCTTCCACTTCCACCAGCTGCTGGGTGAAGGCTATAGGATGGCATATAAGTCAGTCATCAATCTCATTATCAGGGGAGGGCATTTAAAGTAGCCTCTCCTCTGTTGCTTAGATTGTTAGTTGGTGTCATCCTTGTAGATCTGCAGACATTTCCCTAGTGCCTGATTTCTCTTTAAACCTACACTGGCTCCCTCTCTGATGTTATCTCTTATCTTGCTCTCCTCTATTCTTCCTCTAACTAAAACTTCCTGCTCCCTCCTGTCCTTCTCACCCCTCCTATTCTCCCTTCTCATTCGCCTAGCTCCCTCTCTCCTTCCCTCATGCCCCCAATTTGCTCAGGAGATCTTGTCCCTTTCCCCATCTCCGGGGGACCATGTGTGTCTCTCTTAGATTTCTCCTTGTTTCCTTGCTTCTTTGGTGGTGTGGGTTGTGGGCTGGTGGTAATCCTTTGCTCTGTGTCTAAAATCCATATATGAGTGAGTACACACCCTGATAAACATTATTTCTTTTCAAATATCTTCTGTTGGCATTTGTTGAGTCTCTGGTTGTGGGACCTGTGAATAAAGAGGCTTTTGTAATGATTAGTATATGTTTACAGAATATATATATATATATATATATATATATATATGCATTTTACAAACTACTGGACTCACACTGTAGAATTTGTGAACTTAGAGAAATGAAAGCATGTTAATAATGAAAATATGGTATCTTCCACCACCCCTTCAGCAGTTAACTCTGGAAACTCTGTTATGAAGTAGTAGTGATTATTTTCTTGGCTTTTGCCATCTTCTTGGATTAAAGGAATTCAGTGTGATGTGCATTGTGTCAGTTCCTATCTTAGACATCAAGAGGCTTTGCATGATTTATCTTCTCAGAAACCCCTTCTACCATGAGAAGGATATGTTCAGCGTAGCTTGCTTGAAGAGGTGACTCTATAGAGAACAGACACAATGATCTTTTCTTGGGCTGAATATATACTGAATATAATTCACTTCTCTATACTCATATGAAGCAATAAAGAAAGAACTGTCAGACAAGTAGATAAAAATTTGCATATCTGAGTTAGTGGGTAAGACATTTTTTCCTTATTTCAGGCCAATTCAGCATTGCTTTTTACACTAAAATTTGAATGAAATCTTCCTTTTGTTTTAAAAAATAAAAACAGAGTTAGCAAGATATTAATTTAAATTAAAACTTAAGTTTGAAACAAATACAACCTTTTTCTGGTTCAGATCTTTTTCAGATGTTTATGGAAAAAAATTCAGCAATTTACCTTGAACTATAAGGGATTCTATTTCTCACAGGTCCTGTCTCCCCTGCCCCTATATGTTTTCTCATGCTGAAGTTATCATCATCAGAGAAAGCCTCAACTGCCAGCTGTGCCAGCTTCTTTAATATGTTCTGGTATGGTTATGATCTGAACATTAGAGATATCAGCAACCAGTGACTGAGTATTTTATCAGTATGCCCAAGCAAGTGAAACCCAGATTCCACCACTGCCTCTTTCTCTGCCTAAAGTTATTTGATAGAACTATTCTAAGAATGCTGAAGGGACAGAGAGAGTGATTTCTGTTCATTATTACCAGTAGATGCCTTTTGTCTGTTTGAAAACACAATTCTATTTCTCTCAGTCAGTCTCTCTCTCTCTCTCTCTCTCTCTCTCTCTCTCTCTCTCTCTCTGTGTGTGTGTGTGTGTGTGTGTGTGTGTGTGTGTATTTCACTGTCTGTTTGTCTTTATGTCTGCCCTCTAACTCCATGTGTTGGGGGGCATTATGTGCTAAGGTCAGAGAGCAACCTTGAGGTCTGCCCTTGCTTTCAACCTTGATCCAGGCAGTCCCTTTCTCTTGTTGGCTGCTCCATATATTAGGATAGCCAGTTCACAGCTTCTAGGGATTCTCCTGTCATCCCTTTGTTTTCAGGAAGAATACTGGAATCATGGATATGTGTTTGTCATGTCTGACTTTTTTACATGGCTTCTGGAGATTCAAACTCTGGAACTCATGATTGTGCAGCAAGCACACTGAGCCATCTACCTAGCTCTCCTTAGAATTATCTGAGAAAAATGAATGTGAAATAGATACAAACATTCAATTTTAAAGAAATATATATTTTATAGCTATAGATATTCTTATTATGTGGGCAAATTGTTATGTGTTGTTTTCAAATGAAAAATATTCCAAATATTCATAAATTGTAAGTCAATGAAGGCATTTATCTGATGAAGCAAACAAAAAACTGTACTCATGCTTGGGAGGCAGAGGCAGGTGGCTTTGTGAGTTCGAGACCAGCTTGGTCTCCAGAGCGAGTGCCAGGGTAGGCTCCAAAGCTACACAGAAAAACCCTGTCTTGAAAAACCAAAAAAAAAAAAAAAAAATGTACTCATGACCAGAGAAAAGGTGGGCTGATAGAAATGAACCCCCTGGAGCCCTCAATAGGTGTGTAAGTCTCCTGATGTCATGGGCTAAGTCCTTGTGTCTCCCAGAGTTGCTCTGAAAAGATTAAAGCACACAGATGACACAGAACTGGAAAGCCACAAGCATCCCACCCCACAAATGGAGACTAAGCCAGAGGCCAAACTCTACTTATGTGTTTAATTCAGCAAAGCCAGATGGGCTGATGTATGTAGTAAAGTTTGGCAGTAGTTTTAGAGCCATGTGCTCTTCACACATTGAAACATGACGTCAGACATAAGAGGGTTCTGGGCGAGTCATCACTTCTTGCTTTCAGTAAGTGGTAACTGCTTAAAATTCATTCAGCAGCAAAAACAAAGATGAGAAAAGGACATTGGTTCAGAAGCTTAAAGCATATTAAATATTTATTCTATAGTTTCATAGTTAAAAGGGCATGCCAGAAACTGCCTTCCCTGGGCTACAATCTTAACTCTAAGGGTCCTAGACTGGGAGACTTCATCTGTGTAACATGATTATCATATAACACACACTGTGGACCAGAGAGATGGCTCAGAATTCAAGAGTCAGTGCTCTCATAGAAGACCTGGGTTCTGATCCCAACACCCACATGGAAGCTCACAACAGTTTGTAACTCCAGTTCCAGAAGATTTAATGTCCTCTTGTTGGTTTGTTCATTTGCTTGTTTTTCAAGACATTGTTTCTCTATGAAGTCCTGGTGGTCCTAGAACGCACTCTGTAGACTAAGCTAGCCTTGAACTCAGGATCCACTACCTCTATCTCCTGAGTGAGTAGAATAAAGACGTGTGCCACCACATCACAACACGAGCAATAAATCTTGATTAAAAAAAAAAAAAAAAAAACAGTGCCTGACTTATGTCGAGATTCAGTTCTCAGCACTCCCCCATTTTCTCTACTCTTCACACTTTCAGACCTCAAATAGGAAGCCTTGTTCCCCACTGAGGATGAAACTGACTCACTCTGGAATCTCTGAGTCTATAGAGAGTTCCTCTAGGATTACACTTTGGAAAAAGGAGCCTAGAAAATAACAAAGACTTGAAATGGCAACAGTTGGGAAAGGCAGAGACTGAATTTGTGCAGAAATGAGGAACCTAAGGAGAGACACAAATCCCTAAGCAGGAGCAAAGAATAGAGACTGAATTATCCACACAGCAGCAAAACAGGTTGCTTATTATATCTGTTCCCTTAGTTTTGAAACATTTTTAAAGTGAGTAAGGGCAGGGAGGGATGAGGCGCAATATTACCTTTCATTTTTATTCTTTAATTCTGTTTTTGAGAATTTGTTTTCACACTTGTAATTATTCAAAAATAGTGGACACTTACACACACACAAAAAAAAAAGAACAAGAAAATCCCCATACCTCAACAATGTTTACCCTTATAAACCAGGGCAGTGGCTCTCAACCTTCCTAATTCTGTGACGCGTTAATATAGTTCCTCATGTTGTGGTGACCCCAACCCATAAAATTATTTTCATTGCTACTTCATAACTGTACTTTTGCTGATAGGATGAAATGTAATATAAAGTATCTGTGGTTTCCTGTGGTGTTAGCTAATCCCTGTGCAAGGTTGAGAACCACTAATCTACATGCAGAGAATTTTGAAGGTTACAAAACTAGACTTTCCCTTAGGAAGCAATTGCTTAAAAAATAAATGAAACATTGGGTTCACATTTTTGCTTCAGGGTATGACCTACACAATACCAGATCTGGGGGTATTTATTCTTACCAGTGGGGTTTTGCCATGACAAACTACTCAAAACTCTTGACTATTGTCAGGAGCCAGCCCTGGTCAGATATAAAAGTCTCCTTTACAAGAGGCTTGGCAACCTCCATGCTTAACCGCCAATTTACTCAAGCACCCCACCCATTAGGTTTGTGTTCGAGATAACCACAGGAAAGTTCTTGGACACCTGCTCAGGCCTGAGGGCATTTAACACCCATTCCTCCCCTCCCTTATTTCGTCTTTCTTTACTTCCTCCTTTCTCTTTAAAAACTCCTAGCTTATAATCAATAAATTAGACCTTGACAAGGACACTGCTTGGTCTCGCTCTTTCTTTCTCGACCATTTATTTTCAGGCTTAGTCCCCCTCGAACCCAAGAATTACCAGAACCCCACGGGCCGGGGCAGACTATAGTCTACATTTGTTGAAAAATCACCAAGTATGTTCACATTCTTTTAAATAACTATAAAATAGCTCATCACTTGATATTGTTTGGAAGATTGACAATGAATTATAAATTGCATACATTTCACAAACTGAATTATACTTCTCCACACCTGCCACAGCCATTTAAATAATTAGATTTGACTAGGTAGGGGACATATGGATCTCCCTGGGAGGGGGAAGTAGAATCGATTTTGTGGTTGGATTGGGGGTGAGGGCATGGGAAAATGCAGTGGGGAGTGGAAGGGGAGATAGACTTAAGGAAGGGAATTTTGGGAGAGAGAGAAAGAATTGAGGGGCATTTGACTGGTGATATGTAAACCAAACAGTGGAAATTTCCTAAAATATATGAAGGCATATATCCTATTGAAGTCTCCTAATAATGGTGGAGACAGAGCCTCAACTGGCCATTTTGTGTCACCAAATAAACTTCCAATTCTGGGATTGGGTCATATTCAATTGAGTTGTTGGCCAAGGTATGTCCCATGGAAATCCCCAAACAATCCAGACTGATGCCAAGACAGTGAGTTGCTCTCTGAAAACTGACAATGGGGCCTCTTTGCTGAGGACAATACCCACACAATTTGTTGAACATGGAGAAGTAGAATTTGGGCCTAAATAGAACCTTCACTCCTATCTTCTAGTATCTTTGGTGAGGGAAGGAACTCATTTGACTATCAAAAGAGAAACACAAACACCAACCCAGCCACAAAGTTTTTGTCCTACAATCTGTCCTCCCTGAAAGACAGTGTGGAACAATGGGACACAGAACTTGTGGAAGTAACAAACCAATTTCTGATTTTACTTAAGTCCCACTCCATGAGATGGAATCCATACCTGATACTGATTGGGTGAACAAGAACAAGAGAATAGATAGCCCAGAGACTTAGGGCAAAAACAAGCACTACTGATAATTAAAAAAACAATAAAATTACTCCTGATAATATTCTGCTGTACTGATAGATCAGTGACTTATTCAGTCATCATCAGAGAAGCATCTTTCTGCAGCAGACAGGAATATTCATGGGAGAGAGAGAGAGAGAGAGAGAGAGAGAGAGAGAGAGAGAGAGAGAGAGAGAGAGCGCTTAGGATACCAGTTCTAAATGGGTTGTCTTCATCAAGTCCCTCCCCCAAGAGCTCAGGGTACCCATGGAAGAGTAGGTAGTATGAGAGCCAGAAGCAATGGAGGGCACCAGGAGAACAAGGCCCTCTAAATCAACTGAGCAAGGCTCATAGGCACTCACAGAGGCTGAAGCAGCAAATCCAGGGCTGACCCAGGTCTGCACCAGGTCCTCTTTATTTATTATAGCTTTCAGCTTAGTATTTTTATGGGACTCCTGAGTATGTGAACCAATAGGTCTGTGATTTGCATCCCTACTCAGGGGCTCTTTTCCTTCTGTTAGGTTGCCTGGTCCAGCCTAGATGTGATGGTTTTTGTTTGATCTTATTAAATTTTATTTTGTTATATTTGGTTGTTGTCTCTTAGAAGCCTATTCTTTTCTAATGAGAGACAGAAAAGGAATAGATCATGATGGGAGAGCAGATGAGGAGGAAATGGAAGAAATAGTGGGAGGGGAAACTGTAATCAATATATATTGTATGAGAAAAGAATCTACTTTTTAAAATTTTTCTGTGTTCTTCTCTCCTACAATACATTCTGACTGTGTCTACCCCTCCCTCCTCCTCACAGTTCTCCCCTCTTCCCCAGATCGACTTCATTTCTGTCCCCCAGAAAAGAACAGGTCTCCCAGGGACATCAAACATGGCCGATCAAGACAAAATAAAACTAAGCAAAACACTCATATCAACACAGAGCAAGGCAACCCTATTGTAGGAAAGGGTACAAAGAGGAGGCAAAGAGTCAGGGACACTTCCACTCCCACTATCAGGAGGCCCTCCAAAGCACCAAACCAATAACCATTACATGTATGCAGAGAGGATCTACCAAAGATCCATGAAGGTGCCACAACTCCCTGTTCAGTCTTTGTGAGCCCACTCAAGCTATACTTAGATGATTACAGGGACTGTATTCTCCTGGTGTCCTTTATCGATCTGGATCCCACAGTTCCTCCTCCCCAAGTTTCAAAGATATTCAGTTGAGACCTCCAACCTGGGTTTTCCCTCTCTGCCTAATGTTTGGATATGCTCCTATAGGCTGTGAGAGACTGCCTTCCTGATGATAATTGAGCTAGGCCCGATCTATGAGTATAGCAGAATATCATTAGGAATCAGTCAGTTCATTTATTTATTTATTTATTTATTTATTTATTTATTTATTTATTTTCCAATTGTCTGTTTCTATACTAGGTCTCTGGGCTATCCAACCCCTGGGTCTGGGTCATCCAACAAGTGGCCTCAAGTAAGACCACTCATTGTTAGCCACTCCCACAAGTTCTGAACCACCATTGCCCAGAACCATTTTGCAAGCATGAAAGACTGTAGGTCAAAGGTTTTGTGACTGGGTTGGTGTCCCAGTCCCACTGAGAGGAGCCTTGCTTGGTTATAGAAGATGGGCAGTTCAGACTCTGTATTCTCCTTATTAGAAGTCCTCACTGGGGTTACTCTTACAGATTCCAGGGAGTTTCCACTTCACTAGGTTTCCACATTGCTCCTACATTCATCCCTCCCCATACTTGCTCTATCCCTCTACCTACACCTGATCCCATCCCCCCACACCCCTAGTCCACTTGCAAAGTCTATTATGTTTCTCTTTTCCAGGGAGATAATGTGTCCTGCTAGAGCATGTATCCTTGCTATTTAACCTCTTGGGGTCTGTGGACTGTGGCATGACTATCATTTACTTAACATCTAATTACCTCTCATAAGTGAGTACATACCATGGTTGTCTTTCTGTGTCTGGGTTACCTCTGTCAAGATGATCTTTTTCTAGTGACAATTTGCCTGGAAATTATATGATGTCAGTGATTACAATTGCTAAGTAATATTTCATTGTGTAAATATAACACATTTTCTTTATCCATTCTTTGCTTGAGGATATCTAGTTTCCAGTTTCCAACTCTAATGAATAAATCTGCTATGAAAATAGCAGAACATATGTGTCCTTGTGGTGTATGACAAATAATGACATAGCTGGGTCTTAAGGTAGATTGATTCCCAATTTTATGATTCCCAATTTATAATGATTTTCAAAGTGGCTGTACAAGTTTAA